>NC_047132.1:4084493-4123201 GCF_009829125.3 Periophthalmus magnuspinnatus
TATATATATATATATATATATATATATATATATATATATATATATATATATATATATATGCGCCATAGAAAAAAGTGTTTTCTATAGTCCATCGATACAAAATATATCTGTTTTGGAAATTAATAATGTTTTAATTAGAAGACAATTTAGGTTCTGGAAATGCAAGAAGAATAACTAACTGGATTATAAAACAGAAATTATGCTAAAACTACTATTTTTTATCTATCAACAATTTCACAGTTTATACGAATATCTTGTTTGTAGTTTAATATTTTAATGTTGCATTCTGTTGTACTTAAAAAGAAAGCAAGCCCATACAGTATCGTCAAATGAACGAGTCCTCGTGACGCATTCACATTTTCAGTTGTATAGATAGATAAACTATCTATCTATCTATCTATCTATCTATCTATCTATCTATCTATCTCAGGCATAGGTAATTTTTCACACTTGGCCACCAGGGGCGCAAAGACTCCAAAAAAAAATCATTGAAAAATATCTGACACGCACATGCATTGGTCTAGACAGCTCAAATTCACATCACACATGTGACATCAGGGCATTAATAGAATGCACTATAGGTAGATAGATAGATAGATAGATAGATAGATAGATAGATAGATAGATAGATCCCGTAAGAAATCCAAGGATGTCAACTGGATGTCTTAACACATTCATTTGCATGTTTGCAGATCTACTACAAAACGGTCCGAGACATCGAGGCGGGGGAGGAGCTACTGGTGTATATGAAGGACGGCATTTTCCCCGAGGGATCCATGGCACCCAACTTGCAGGGTAAGAGGAATGCACGTCATTAAACACACTCCAAACCAAAGAGCGACATGCCATGCGTCTTTGCACTGGATGCAACCGACGTACATTCATATATTATAGGAGGTTGGGTTGACATTATGAAATAGTGGAATATTATATGTTACAAATTAGCGGTTGTGAGTAAAAATTGTACCCAAGTAAATGTACACATACATTGATAATAATGTAGTTAATTACAAGTCCAGGTACTACTGTCAAATGTGTCCTTAAGTAAAAAATAAATAAAGAAAGAAAGAAAGAAAAAAGGAAAATACTACTACTACTAGTACAATATAGTAATGCAATTTTAGAAGCAATTTTTAGCTTGCTTTTGTACAAAATCTGATTCATTTAACAGGATCAAGCTGATTTAAATTGTTTAAAACCATACTTTGATTATTCTTGGAGCCCTGGCCAATCAGAGCAGGCAATGCAGTGCTGCTATGGGTGTTTAGTAGCTATAGGAAGCTATATAGCCCGAGGTGAGACAGCCATGTATTAGAACTATTGGAACTATTGGGAATTGGGACTTGTACAGTAGGTAATCAGTAATATCTGAATATTTAAAATGTAGGCAGAATTAATTGCAATTACATGACATAATTATACTCATATATAAGTACAAGTACTCATTTAAAAATAACCCAACAAATGTCAATTATAGTACTGTGAGTATTTCTAATTAGTTACTTTTCTACCACTTTCTACTACTGTAAATTAGAAAATTAGAGATGCTTTTCCAACATCAACAACCTATACCGTAACTGTAATAACCGTTAACCATAACACTATGAATATATATATATGAATATATATATATATATATATATATATATATATATATATATATATATATATATATATATATATATATATATATATATATATATATATATATATATATATATATATATATATATATGTTCATAGTGTGAAATGTAGTCTACCTATTATTTACACAGTGACACACACACCTCCAAACAATCCTAACATTTCTTGCTAAAATTTTCTGACAGAATTTCTGAATTTTAACATTTTATTCTGAAAACTTAAGACGTGACAACCCTCCAAAACAACCACTAGACTAGTTTTCTTGTCTCAAATATTGTATTAACCAGCTATTAGTCTTAGTGATTTTGAGACTAAAGAAGAGACACATATTTCAATACTACAATGATAATTTAAAACTCATTTTAGACCACAGACTAAAAGCATTTTTAACACAAAAAAAAACCAACAACTTTCTGTCAGTTACAGGTACAAATATTGAGACTATATAAATATAAATATGTGAGTGTGTGTGTGTGTGTGTGTATGTATATGTATATATGTGTGTGTATATATATATATATATATATATATATATATATATATATATATATATATATATATATATATATATATATATATACTGACTGACATTAACATATCTGTGACAAATTGTACCGACGCTGTGAAAATGATTCTGCGCTTTTATCATTTCCAACTCATTTAGTGTCAGTCTCTTGTTTTAAGCTGTTCAAGCCTTCAGGAACTTGTAGTGCATTCATGGAACTGGCATGGAAGTAAAAAGTTTGTTTTGGTTTGGTTTTGGATAAGGATAAGGAAAAATGTTTTCCAAAATTGACCAAGGATGAAGTATGATTATTATTTTAGTAGTTTTAAAAGTAGTTTGAATCATTGCAAGTTGTATTGATATTATATGAAATGGATATGGATTTCTTTTTTAGGAACTTTCTTTAAGAGATTGTCATTTTAAAATATATGGAAAAATACAGTGTAAGGGTATAGGTGAAATAATTGTATACTTTATGTTCATTATGTTCATATGTACACTAGCTATGATAAACGTGTTGATGTACAATAAATAGCCAACAAAGGATATTTTTTTAATATTGATAAGTTAATCCGCACTTGTTGCATACTAATGTTGTGTCCTTGGGCAAGGCATATCACACATGTTGCCTCCTCCATTCACAACATTGATTATGTAGTGCATTGATTAGGAAGGGCATCTGACGTAATCTGTTTAATGAATAACAAGGCTCAACAGCAGAAGAAAGATGAAATTTAAAAACTACATTGTCATAGGTATAACATTGTATCTACATTGTAATCTCCTATAAGGAACCATTCACACACATATCAGGCTGAGTTAAATGTCTTGCCATGGCTACAGTATACACTAGTGGTGGAAAAAGAAGTGGGAATAGAACTTTTGAGATATATCTCTTCCCTTACTTTGTGTGTCCCTTGCTACTGTTGCACTAGGTCTGAATTGCTTACATTATGCTTGTGGGCTCATATTTCTCTTTACCATCTTGGTTTGGGGGAAACCCGATTCACCGGCCCCAGTTGCCTCTCAACTGTATCCCCATACGTCACTCCAAATACGTCCAATATTTTATCTGCAAATCTAAACTCCAAACTCCACCAAAGCAGAAAAGGGCCCGTAGTTCCTCTAGTTTTCCCTCACATCTTGGGTTAATTTGGTCGTCAGGTATAGCAGTCAAATAATGTCATAGAACTATGTTGTACAGTGGTATTTCTAGTTGACATCAAGTACTACTATATATAGTATCAATCAGATACTAATTGATACTAAAACTAGTATTGAAACTAGGTACTCATTTGAGAATGTAAAAGTCACATTCACAGAACAAGAAATGAAACTTTCCTCAGCAAGTTTAAAATGATCTTGAGGTGTATCAGAACAATTGTAAGACCACATAGACAAGTATACGCTCATGGGCCACTAAGGAACATACCTTGACTACAGAGGGATTGCATACACCACATATAAAAGAAAGTGACAACACTGCTACTATATAAATAATGCACAAGGTAGATGGGACAATTATAGTACTTATAAGCTTTTAACAATTTAGATACAACCACAGAGATAAGTACTTTGGTAACAGAGATGGGCAGAGTAGCCCAAAACTGTACGCAAGTAAGCATAACATTACTTAAAATAATATTACTCAAGTAGAAGTACAAAGTAGTGGTCCAAGAAATTAAGTAAAAGTAAAAATATCTGGGAAAGCTCACTCAAGTAATAGTGACTTAAAGAGTAGCTATCAGAACTTGACCAAAAATAAAAAAATAAAAAAAATAGATAAAAAAAAAACAAAAACAAAAAAACAACTAAATCATATCTGAAGGAAAAGAAACACAAATGTTCAAATAATTTCATATTGTCTACATAAACCTTTTGTGACTTGTAGACTTAAAAATAAGCCATTTACTTAAAAAAAAAAAAAAAAAAAAAAGATATTAATTAAGTAGGAGTAAAAGCATGCTGCTAGAAAAGTACTTAAGTTTAAGTAAAAGTCCCACCTATGATCAGCAATGAGAAAAAGGTTTCACTTTTACAGTAAATGCATATCCAATATATCTGATTAATACTGACATTAATCTAGTAAAAAAATGACAAAATGCTAAATTGTAACATTCATAACATATTTAAATCCATAAAAAGGCCCATATTTCCTCTAGTTCCTCCCTCACATCTTGAATTCATTTGGTTGTCAGGTATAACAGGATTTTGTTGTGTTTGCAGATCAAAACAAATCATGTCACAGAACTATGTCAGACAGTGGTACTTAGAGTTAACATCAAGTACGGCTCACAAAATATTTGTTGTTTCAAGTACACACAACACATTACTTCAAGTTTGTATTATATTCTCTATTGAGCTTTTTAAAATGGTGTCCTAACACCCTCATCTGGTAACCATGGTGATTTATATAGTCAGAAATCATGTCTGACTTATGTGTTTCTCATACATTGCTGTAAGATTTGAGATATGAAATTTAATGGTAACCAAAAGTGATTAAAAAATATTGCTTAATACCAACATTTTAAAAATAACTATAATGATTATTATTTGGAATTTTGGTCATAATGACATAGGTTGTATTATTTTCAATTTAAATAAATAAATGAATAAAATCTTGGGACTAAACCAGGACTGCATTTTACATAAACATCAAGGCTAGTGAACAGATACTAGTACTAAGCAAGTATTTTTTGAGTAAGACATTTTAAATACCCACTTGACCAAGACCGAATGAGATCTAAACCAAGACATAAAAAGGAAACCCCTCACCACATAGTATGTTTGACTTGGCTGAAACAGGAGCTGATTGATGCGATACTCGCTGGCATCATGTCACAGCGGCGCAAGGCTTAGTAAATGATTTGTTTGGGCGTCTGTGCGTGTGCAACCATCCATGTTCAATGTGGAAAAGGAAAAAGTCACAATCGACCTGGCAGAAAAGGGCGCCTGCCGGCCAAATCTATTTGCATCTTGATGTACAAAACTAAATGAGAGAAGACAGGCTAAATAAGCTGCAGTTCAACAAATATGTGAAGCATTTGTGAACCGAAGAGAGGAGGAGGTATAGGGACTAGGACGAGACTCAAACAAGACAACATGGACTATAATTCGGATATAACTTTGACTAAACCAGGACTACAACTGGGCTAAATCAGCACCAAACTAGGACTAAAACAGGGCTAATTAGACAAAGTTGTAATAAATGAAAAAATACATAAAAAAAATAAAATACTGTGCAAACAGTGCAAAGACTGGGACTAAGCAAAAGAGATACTTTTGTTTAATACGGCCATCTGAAACAGGATAGCTATATTCTGAATACACCAATGCTTTAACCAGTACTAAAAACACACTATGACAAAACTAAAGTAGATCTGAACCAAGTCAACAATTGACTAAACCAGGCCTTCATACAAACAATGTATTCCCAAAATCACAATCCGATAATGCAATTCTTTCTCGTCTATTCTACTAACTATAATAAAACAAAACAATTCTTATATTTTTAAAGAATACATGGACAAATATGTGAAGCATTTGTGTGTGGGAATGCTCGGATGACATATGGAGAGAAAAGTACCCAGGTCTACGGGATCTGGCAGGGCTCTCTGTCTGGCTTATCGGAGCTGGAATTCAGGGTCTGGAGGAACTAAGGACTCCCTGGAGACCTCACCCATGCTCCCAGATTAGCTGCTAAACTGCACATAATGGAGCTGCTTTGGTCTCCCAGACAGCCATTAGTCCATTGGTCCTCTTAGAGCACCAGAAAACGCTGGAACAAGAGAGGTACAATAGGGTAGCCTTGTCAAGCACCTCAATGCAAGGTACAATTTGTGACACTAAGTACTTCTACTTGTACTACTTTAGTAACCATTTATTTAAAATTCTGTGCTATTATATTGTTGATCAAAATTAGTGGATATTAGCAACTTTTCTCAAATCTGTCTTTTTTGTCAGCTTTTTATATACAATGTCCTTTAAATATATATACATTCTGTGATGATTCATTTAAGACGCCTACATTAGGTAACATTTAGTTTTTTTATGTTTTGATAAAAATTGTAATGTGGTTTTCTCATGTAAATCATACATGTAGTTTTATTTTATTCATGCAAGTCACTAATCTTGTGTGACTATGACCAGTAGCTCATTAATAAAGTGAGCTTGACTTTTTAAAATAATCCAGACACTTTCACCAATCTATGGTATTTACACTGATCATATTTTACCTCTCAGTCAACTTTACACAGCTGCACTCCTTTTAGTTAGCATATGCAAGAATAAGATGTTACACAACTTTGAAAAATTGTTTAAAATTGATCAACTTTTCCCCCACATCTACTTTTTTTATCTGAACAGTTAGTTTGGCTTTGACTGACCACCTCATGCATATTTCCACAAGCACTACTCCTACACTGGACAGTGTAGGAGTAGTTAGTTGAGCATTTGTGTTACGGCCCATTGATCAGGAGGTCATTTACCCAACCTCCCCCGGTCACACTGCTCTAATGCCCTTTTAATGTGCCCAAGAAGTTCCAGCTGGATAAATGGTGGAGCTGCAGTGCCAAAAGGGGAACCGTGGCATCATGCACCATAAGCCATTTTGGATAGAGTCACTCAGCCGTGCCAAGAGTGATGGATGGGTGTAGCCTAACCTGGGCCTGTTGGGGCGGCATGGGACGATTGGGGGGCATAAGACCTTGGACCTGCTTACCTTGACTCTTTCAAGAAAACAAAAACCCTGAAAAACTATAAAAAATACTGACAATGAATAAACTTGTATCAACCTAGCAGTTTTTATTATTTATGCATGTATTTTAAGAGTAAACCACGAGCATGAAGATGTATGTAGTAACTGTATCACTTTATGAAAACTACACAAATTGGTGCCTTAATAAAGATTGAACAATTATATAATTCATAATGAACAAATAGTTTATGAAGACTGATTTAGGCTTAGTAACTCGTTAATTAGGCAGTAGGAAATAGGGTAAGGTTATTCATTATCATTAGCAATTAAGGTGTAGTTTTTATAAAGTGGTGTCCTATAAATTGCTAGTACATTTATTAAATTGATATTCTACGTTCACTTCTTGTAGTGCTTTAGCAGTTATTTTCATTTATTTAGAATTATTTTTTATTTTGGTTTTTGGGCATGCTTTTCTGTGCGGCTTCAGGCTCATTCTTCTTTTAGAACTATATTTGCTGGATTTATTTATCAACTCAATCATGTTCTTTTATTTGCATTTTATTATATTTTTGCTATCCCGCTACTTGTATTCCTTTAGCAGTTCATGTTGCCTTGCACCCTCTTCCATCGCTGCTCATTCTTTCAAAAATGGTCAAATAGTGTACACATAAAGCCTCTATTGTATTTGGCACCTGACATAGGAACTAGCCACTGAAAAAGCTGGCTAGAGTTTTATGTGTTTGACCTTGTTGGTGAGAAGAATTGTAGAAGGTTATCAGCATGGAAGGGGAAGGCCAGGCTATTGTTTCCCTGGAGTGTGATTACAGCCACATAAGGTCTCCCAAACACTTAGCTTAACGGGCAATTAACTGTGCTAATGAAGGCAGCATTTCAGCACAAACTGATTTCTACTTTATGTGAAAGTCAATGGTAGGATCAGTGATTTTAGTGAGAGGACAAGATGCTAACTGTAACTAACCCACGAACAAACATCTGACTACATGGTAATTGATAAGATGCTATGGGGAAAAAATTATTAAAAGAAAAAATAAAACAAAAATAATGTTTCCAAAATCTATTCAGGTAGTAATCAATTATTAAAAAAAAAACTGGAATATGTATTCATTTATTTAAAAATAAATAACCATGATTGGGAAGCTGTGGCACAGTGGGAAAGGCTTTTGCCCAGCAACTACATAGACTGTGGTTAAAGCTTACCCCAAGTGTTATTGTGTCCCTGGCCCAATCCAATCACGGTAAGAAAGTGTCAAAAAAATATTCACGTTCTTGTATTTCAACATAAGTAGAAGCAAAACAAGTCAAACTGTCCCCATGATAATTTATTGTTTATTTGTTTGTGCAGACGAGCAGATGTACCGCTGCGAGGAGTGCGATGAGCTTTTTTCCTCTACGTTGGAGCTCAGGAGGCATCAGAAGTACTCGTGCTCAGGCTCCTTTGGCCCCCTACAGGACGACTTCAAACAGGAGAGGGAGGACAGCGACGAGCCCATCCACGAGTGTAAGGACTGCGAGAAGATCTTCCCCAATGAATACAGGTAAAGTCTATTCATGCGAGAGGTAGGTTTGATGGTTATACACAAACTGATGGTAGTGAAGAGGAGATGGAGAGGCCGAGGAGGCTGATGATGCCTGCAGGGGACTTAAACAGTAATTACTGTGCAACAGTTGATTAAGCCCTTGCGCACTACAGGGTGGTGGCTCTAGCTTTACACACCACCATTGTGCATTGTGGCACAGTGGTTACGACTGAGCGTCCTAGGTGGAGTGGGGTAATTCTATGTATAGTTTGCATGTTCTTTCCGTGTCTGTGTAGATTTCCTCTGGGTTCTCTATTTCTCTAACCAGTAAGGGAAATAGAGTTTTCCTAGTTTGTTAGTTTCAGGCTTTCTTCTGAATTTTATGAGTTTTTATGCCTGAAACCATCAAATATATCATATCTTTGTTTGCGTGCGCAAACAATTTCATATATCGTAAGTGTGTATTTAGTTAGTTAGTTTACTGAAGTTTTCTTCACTCTAAATTTTTTTTATATTTCAGTTTGGGTCAGCACATGATCGTCCACACTGAGGAGAGGGAGTACAAGTGTGACCAGTGTCCCAAAGCCTTCAACTGGAAGTCCAACCTCATCCGCCACCAGATGTCCCATGACAGTGGCAAGCGCTTTGAGTGTGAAAACTGTGATAAGGTACAGCCTTCCACGCACGTAAGTTGTGCACAGGAAGCACCAACTCTGACTCAAAACAAAGCATTTTCAGGTTACCTTGCATTAATGCAAATCTGGTATTTGGTGTTTCATGATAAGAGAGCAAATAAATTCTAAAATATTCAGTCCTCTTCCAAGTGTTAATGCTTTTGAAAGTATATACACAAAAAATGTGCTTATCTCTTAGACAAATTGGGATTTTATATTTTTCCAATATTGTTCAAGCTATTTAAAATGGACCACTGAACACTGAATTACCATGAATTTGAAATGCTGTTTTTGCATGCATAAATGTAAACTTAAAAAAGACAATAAGGTAAAGAGTAAAGATAATATATTTACTCCATTAATACATTAGTTAATATACCCAAATCAAATTAATTGATGGGGCAAAGAGATACGGGGTAACAATGGGTTAAGTACCTGCCCACTACTGCTGTTTCAAACCTTACCCAAATGCATATTATCATTGTGTCCCGTACTTATTAATTAATAAATCTTAGTAACACACACACGTATACACACACACACACACACACACACAAAACACAAAATAGACCTGCTACACAAATACTTCAGAAATGCTTTGTACTTTGAGTTGTTTTACTTCGTTCAGCTCAAAATGTATAGTCATTCAATGGTACTTTGTCTTTGATCCTTGCAGGTCTTCACAGACCCCAGTAACCTGCAGAGGCACATCCGCTCCCAGCATGTGGGGGCTCGTGCTCATACCTGCCCTGAGTGCGGCAAGACTTTTGCCACATCTTCAGGGCTAAAACAACACAAGCACATCCACAGCAGTGTCAAGCCCTTTATCTGTAAGTCACTTTCTTAGCACATATTCATTAAATATTAGTCCCATAAGCATCTTTAGAGGAGAAAATGTATATTGCTTAGCATTTCATTTCAACACATTTCATACATATACATGCTAAAACAAATGTTTGTTTAATAAATACTCAATTTCTCATTGGATTCTGTTTAAGAAGGATCCCAATTAAGAAGTCTTGACTCATTTGACACATAGGGTCACGGAATATCTTGTTGCTGGATTTCAAATGATATCACGACACTCTATATGCCAGTAACATTTAATGCAGATAGGGGCAGCTAAAATTAATATTGTTATAATGCAGATTTTTGTTGTAATACAACAAGTTAATGAGTCCCTCCCTTGCCCCCATTCTGAGAGTATCATTATTTTCTAGAATCTGAAAGCCACCATTCTACATTTTTGTGTGCACAAGACAACATTGCAAACATCCCTGGGATTACCTGTAGTATCTTTTTTAACTGTAGTGTTATCATTGATTTGTATTTTCGAGTTAGTGACAGTGTTAAATGGGTTTAACCAGGCCCTGATGGGCTGTGTATCTTCCCTCCTGCAGGCGAAGTGTGCCACAAGTCCTACACCCAGTTCTCAAACCTCTGTCGTCACAAGAGAATGCACGCTGACTGCCGCACTCAGATCAAGTGCAAGGACTGCGGCCAGTTGTTCAGCACTACCTCGTCCCTCAACAAACACCGGCGCTTCTGTGAGGGCAAAAATCATTACAGTTCCCCAGGGGCCATGTTCAACCCCGGCATTCCCATGAGCTCCAGCCCTATCATAGCCAAGGCCAAATCCCACCACCCCCACCTCCCAGGCCTCAACCAGTCCAGTCTAGGCTTCACTGACTATTTTCCCTCTAGACCTCATCCTCACGCCGGATTGCCCTTCTCCCCGGGACCCCATGGATTTCCTTCGCTCCCTCATGGTTTCCCTGGAATCTTCCCCCCATCGTTGTACTCCCGTCCTCAATTAATACCCACTAGTCCTTTACTTAAAAGTCCCGTAGGGACCAATGGTCAGGAGGTAAAACTACCCCGCAGCCCCCTTGATGGCCCCCCTCTGTCCCTGGTCATGTCGACAAACAACAATGCAGGCAATGGGCATAGTCAATCAGACGATAAAGAAAAGAACCACAAGCTAGATATATCCACAAGCATAGACGTGAAGCCCAAATCCAAGATGGCGGATATATCCGATGGCAGCGACCTGGAAGACGTCAACACCACCAGCGGAACGGACCTGGACACGACCACAGGCACAGCGTCAGGGGAGGGGTCAGACCTAGAGAGTGAGGGGGACAGTGAACGAGAACGCAGTAAGAGGAGAAAGCCATTGGGGGCAGCGATGAGCCAGGAGGGCAACCAGCAGGAAGACACAAACAGTGCATTGGTGTCTGCAGTGTCCAGTTCCGGGAACCTCTCCATTGAACGTCCCTTTCTGAATGCCTCCTCTCAGCCATCCTTCTTCCCCCCTCCCGACGAACAAGCCCTCCCACCCACATCCATGAACGCCAGTTCTGCTGCTACAGACTCCATCAAAGCGATTGCATCGATTGCCGAGAAATACTTTGGGCCGGGTTTGATTGGTTTGCATCAGGAAAAGAAGATGGGACCCTTACCTTACCATTCGATGTTCCCCTTCCAATTCTTGCCCAACTTTCACAACTCACTTTACCCGTTTGCCACAGAGCGTGGTGGACTCAATGCTAGCATGTTCTTCAAGTCAGAGCCCAAATCACCACGGGAGCACTTACACAAAATCGGTGGACATCTTGCAATGTCAGCCGAGTCACCATTTGATCTCACAACAAAGCCCAAGGAACCTAAGCTGCCCCCTCCCGCACCAACAAACCCACCCCACAACAACAGTAGCACTAGCAGCAGTAGCGGACCTCAAGCTGCCTCTACTGGGGATGAACAGCCATTGGATCTTAGCATCAGCACCCGCAGTCGGACAGGGCATAACGGAGTGGCAGCTGAACCTCCAAATCGGAAAAACCACATCTATGGAGTTGGGAAAAGTTTGTCAGTAAAAGAAGACAACATTGCTGCGTTCCCACATCTTCATCCCCAGACAATGCACCAGTCCATGAGCCAGCATCAGCAGCCCCCCTCGCAACCCCCCCAGCCTCCGCCTTTGCACTACGCTAAGCCCTCAGCCTTCTTCATGGACCCCATATACAGGTATTTCAGCCCAATTAGACCACAGTAGCCTTAACAACATATGCTTTAGCTAATCTCTAATGATTGCCCCAATGTAAACTCTTATATTAATATTAGTGTGTAGATAAAATACATTTTCTTGTTTTTTTCCATTATCTAAAAAAAATAAGTAAACTAAAACATTAATATGTTTTAAATAGAAGTACAAAAGTAACTTAAAATGTTGACTGAAAAAAATCCCTTCAATTAGTTTATGTTAAATTTTTAGTTTTTTAGTTTTTGATAGATAATCTTAAAATGATTGCTTTGAATTAACAAAATAAATAAGTAAATATCTGGAAAAGAATGACACAATATATTTATTTATGGTCAACAATAAATTTTTTCAGTGTTGGAAAAATTCAAATACATATCCCTGGATGCTGCCATGTGGCTCAGTGGTTGGAGCTATACTGCATATTCAGTTTTTTAATTGAAAGTGGGTACAAAACCGTTTAATTTAGGCTTGACTTAAGAAAACGTGAGTTCAAGTGATGTGGTCGTGGTACGTAACCCTCTACCTTGCTGTTGGTCCAGCAGGGTGGAGAAGAGGAAGCTGCTGGACCCAGTGGGTGCTCTCAAGGAGAAGTTCCTGCGACCATCACCTCCACTTTTCCACACACAGGTAAAAAAAAACACACCTCTCTCAGAGCCTCTCAGGATCTGTTTTATTTTGAAGAATTATTATTTCAGAAGTGTTTTTAAGTTAGACAGTTTTTAAGTTAGACACTGACTGTATCACTTCAGTCAGTCTACCCCAGGGTAGCTGTGGCTCAAGAGTAGTCACAGCTACTGCTAAGGAGTGAATGATCAATGCTTGTGTGTCAAAAAAGCACTATCAATATAAAATAAAATTGTATTATTTTCAAATGTATCAAATTTTACTGTCTTAGTTTTTCTCTCACAGTAAAGCTAACAACAACCAGCATACTAGAATGCTAATAGTTTCTTTTTTGTTTTGTTTTTTTAACACTTTTGAATTCCTATACGCAGGATATGATCAAAACAAACCATAGACAAAGGGTTAGGAGCACCTACATTCAAAAAAAAGTAATACAGTACATGTTTAAATTGGCATACATATAATAGTTATATTTTTGTTTTTAATACTACTTGCAGCAAGTATGTGGTTTTACTGTTGTGGGTGAGCTGGCTGGGTGGATAATAGCAGTGTGTCTATCAAGGACATCCTGTGTTTGTGTCACCAGAGAATGGGGGGCTCTGGGGGGAAGCAGTTTAATCTGACTTGGAAATCCGTGTCCTCTTTCAACCGTGACTCTGCATTAGGTAAATGTTAATAAAAACGGGTTAATACATGATTACGAAAGATTTGACAATGCTTAGAATTATATGAAGTCTAGACTTGGTTGGTTCAGCCATAATGACCCACTTGTTCTAGTGTTTTGTGTTTTTGAGATGTTTCAAATTTTCAAAGATATGTTTTTTTGAAAGATGAAACTTGCTAAACTTGCATTCTAAACTTATGTTGCTATTATAATTACTTATCTTGGAGGTAGTAGTAGTGGTTGCGGGAGTGCTGTGAAAATATTTTACATACAAGTCAATAATTACTGAAATTACAAAAAACACTTAATCAAAATGCTACTACTACTACAAGTCTGTCCAGTCCAAACTGTTATTTTTACTAAACATCAGCCTGTCCAGGGATTACAGGTGGAAATTAGTACATTAGCTTTAACCTGGCACCAGACATCTTTCCTGTTTTTTTAAGTTCAATGTAATGTCGTGCACTGCTCACATTTCAAATAAAAGCATACCATCTCATACCAAGTACTACTAAGAAGTAACTTTTACTAACAATTCTTCTATCTACTGTTATATCAAAAATAATACTACTGAGTACATATAACGTTGTTCAGTACATGTAACAGTGTAGTAGTACATGAGGTAGTAGCGATAAATGTGTTAACACCAGACTTTTTAAAAACTGCTAGTATTACCACTTTTTGAACGCGAATCTATGACTACTACTTCTATTACTACTACTGTTATGTCAAAATTATATTATTAAGAATATGTAACTGAATAGCACATACTAGGGTAGCAACAGTAAATGTCCATTCATCCACTTTCTTCTGCTTATCCGGAGCTGGGTCGCGGGGGCAGCAGTCTAAGCAGAGACTCGCAGGCGCACCTCACCCCAGAAACATCCTTCAGCTCCTCCAGTGGGACCCCAAGGCGTTCCCAGGCCAGCCAAAAGACCAAGTCCCTCCAGTGTGTCCTGGGTCTTCCCTGGGGCCTCCTCCCGGTGGGACATGCCCGGAACACCTCCCTAGGGAGGCATCCAGGAGGCATCTTAAGCTGGCTCCTTTCGACATGTAGGAGCAGCGGCTCTACTCCAAACTCCTCCAGTGTGGCTGAGCTCCTCATCCTATTTCTAAGGGAACGCCCAGCCACCCTGCAGAGGAAGCCCATTTCAGCCGCTTGTATCCGTGATCATGTCCTTTCGGTCATTACCCAGAGCTCATGACCATAGGTGAGGGTAGGAATGTAGGAACTTGGCCTTTCGACTCAGCTCCTTCTTTACCACAATGGTCCGATACAGCGACCGCATAAGTGCCGATGCTGCCTGTCAGTCTCACCCTCCATCCATCCCTCACTCCTGAGATACTTGAACTCCACTAAATTACCACAAGTACATGGTGAAAATGCTACTCTATAGCTACCATTTTAAAGTGAATTTGCAGCTTATTAACACATTTGTCACACCTACAAATAATAAAAATACATGTAAGTAAATTTACTACCCACCTCTGCCAACAAATAAATAATAGGCTACATAGTGTTGAATGAATTCCCAGGCTTCCAGTAGTGATTCTCCCAGCCATCCAAACAATACTAGCGCTAATTCAGTAATATGACGACATTCCCACTCTGGCCCTGTCTGTCCCATCCCATACTCTTCTCTAATAGCGGAAGGATGTAGACTGTTTTTCACAAATAAACTCCATATTAGCCCTTCTCTGTTCCCAAGCTCGTCGAAAAGCTCTGCGCCATGCAGTCTCTCGCTATTGTCCTCCACGGCTTTAAATGTGCTCTTGGATTCTTGGTATGCTCTGGGTGCAGGTCTGAGAAGGTACAGAGAGCAAAGTGAGACAAGATAAGGGATATTTATAGATAAAGGTTGTGTTCACGTGACATTAAACATTTTAGAATCCCCATAGGTTAAAATGCAACCAGAGGTCAGGTCAGAATTTGATAGAATTTGCTGTTTAACTGTCAGGTTGTAGAATTGTTGGCCTGGTTTATGGTTAATATCTCTGTAATTCCCAGGCCTATGAAAACAAGAAACAAAAAAACTGGCAGCTTCTCAAGTCTTCTCAAGGCTTCTCTGTTATCAGAAATACGTATATATATATTTTTTTTTTTCAGTAGCTTCCATTGTTCAATACCAAAGAAGTGATTCCTGAAAGGAGTGATTGTTGAAAGAAGTGATTGTTGAAAGGACTTTAAACCATACGATTAATACGGCAAGCTTGCAGAGCCAACCCCTAACAACACCAAGGCATGGGCAGTATATCTATCTGGACCACTATTGGTATAGGTGATAATGGAGGGTTTTCATAGATATCGGTATCAGTCCGATACTGAACATTTAGCTAATGTTTGGCACCGTGTTTTCTAAGTTTAATGTAACATTTCCAGTTTGTCCCCATTGCATTAAATGTGTGGCTGTATGTATATATATGTAAATTCAATGAGTGGTCATATGGATTTTAAAATTATTTGTTAATGGCAAATGTTGTTTATCAATCAAAGCATAAAAAGTTGTATTTTTTCAATACAGTTAGTCTTTTGCCATATAGTTCATAAATGCTGTGAACGATGTGACTTAGCTTACTGTATTGCTTGATGTAACTATAATAATCAGTAACATTTCCTGATTTTTTATTCTATCTATGCCTCAGTTCCCAGTTAGCTCACACCATTATGTCCCTTGTGTGTCCTGTGTAGATGTCTGCAATGGAGAACATGACAGAGAAACTGGAGAGTTTTGGGGCATTGAAGTTGGACGGTCCCGCCGGCTCCCTGCAGCATTCCTCACACCCTCTGTTCAACTTCCGCTCGCCCCCTTCCTCGCTGTCTGACACCATCTTGCGCAAGGGCAAGGAGCGCTATGCTTGCAGGTAATAAGTCTACAACTACTACTACTACTACTACTACTACTACTGCTACACTACTGCTACTACTACTACTACTACTACAACTACTTCTACTACTATTACTGCTATGACAGCAGTAATACTATTACTACAACTACTAACACTACAAATATTACCACTGCTACAAGTACTAAACTACTAACTACTACTAATACATTAGGTGGACAAAACATTGTAGGAGTGAAGACTTCGCTGCTCATCCAAGCTGCACAGTCTATACTTAAGGTAGCACAATAGAGTTAGCCTACAAACAGAAACTGTAAACAATGTGTTTACAACATGGTTTTAATCAGTGTAGGTAGCTCCTCCCTTCAGATAGTTGTAAGTCAGTGTCCACCAGTAATCTGACCAGAACTGAAGAAGCGACTTAGATAAGCAGTGAAACGTCTTCACTCCTGCAATGTTTTCTCCAGTTGACAGATTTTATATATTTTTTTGCTATGAGGTTATTGGAAATGTATACCGCCATCCCCTTTTCAAACCAAGTATATATATGTATGTGTGTCTGTACTGTTGAATTATTATGTGAATTATACATGCAGGTTTGAAATAAATATTCTCACTAACTACTACCAACTTACCTCTGTAGATGTGGGACTATTATTACTACTGCGATTACAACTACTGTTACTACTACTTATATTACTACAGTGCCTATGAATGCATACTGTGAACCTATATTGTTTTAATCAGTATTTTGTTTTCAGGTACTGTGGGAAAATCTTCCCACGATCAGCTAACCTCACCCGGCATCTACGGACGCACACAGGCGAACAACCCTACAGGTAGTGTCTCTAATTTCTAGATTGTCACCATAATAATATATATATTATTATGAAGAAGCGGGATGAAGCATGTTCACTCCTACAACGTTTTGTCCGGTTGAAAGATTTAACTTCGCCTTTGTGCAAAGCCAATTATTCCAATCCATTCATTAACGGAAACATATAACTAGGTGTTTTGATGATAAAATTTCTCTTTTATTGGGTGTTCTGCTTATTCTAGTTATCAGTATTTTTACCAAACATGTTATATCTTGCAGATGTAAATACTGCGACCGATCGTTTAGCATCTCGTCCAACCTTCAGCGCCACGTCCGGAATATCCACAACAAGGAGAAGCCATTCAAGTGTCACCTGTGTAATCGCTGCTTCGGCCAGCAGACCAACCTGGACCGCCACCTCAAGAAGCACGAGCATGAGAACATACCAGGTATATTTCAGTTTTATTTTTAGCTAAATGTACATTGTTAAACCTTTACCAGGAGGAGCAATATGCAAAAAGTTCTTAACTGACTATTCGTGCCCTGCTTCTCGCCCTGCTTCATGCCCTGCTTCTCGCCCTGCTTCACGCCCTGCTTCGTGCCCTGTTTCACGCCCTGTTTCGCACCCTGTTTCGTGCCCTATTTCTAACCATCTAGCACCCCCTATAATAGCTCTCAATTTCCCTTTTTTTACTATACCCACTGCCAAGGCTCTTCTCTTCTTTTTTGCTACTAAACTTTGGGCAAAGTACAAGAAATTTAGATAGTTAATAACTAACTAGATAACTAGATAATTTTCACCAAATTTGAGCTAATTTTGACAAATGCCCAAGGAGGAGAAACCTGACAATCTGTGAGATTTTACCTTTGTAATAACATGGGGAGTTTTTGTCATCATTACATCAACTGTAAGAACAATGGCATGAGTGTCATTGACTGTTTTGATCAAGATGTTAAAATTTGACAAAATTTTGCATAAAATTTCAGAAATTTTATAAAGACTTAAAAAAAATAATAATAAATAAAAAAAAAAAAATATATATATATATATATATATATATATATATATATATATATATATATATATATATATTTGTTTATTTGTTTATTTCTCATATGAAAGTTGGTTTCACTCTATAGGAAGCTAAGATTCCCAGTTTCATTCTTTAACATTGAGTAGGGAGTTTAACAACTGATTCAAATTTGGGGAAAATTTATTTTTGTATGTGCCAACAGGAG
This sequence comes from Periophthalmus magnuspinnatus, assembly GCF_009829125.3. Taxonomy (NCBI): domain Eukaryota; kingdom Metazoa; phylum Chordata; class Actinopteri; order Gobiiformes; family Gobiidae; genus Periophthalmus; species Periophthalmus magnuspinnatus. Next base: position 4,102,782 of record NC_047132.1, read on the forward strand.
CAAATTTTGTGAATTAGAAATTTCAAGATTTTGGAGAAATTTTGGGGCTGATTTTACCATGAGATTTGGACAGTTTCTGTCATTGCTACAGCTATGCTGTAAAAAATATGAGATGGGTGTAACTGATTTTTTTTTTTTTTTTCAAAATTTTTAAAATTTTTGAAAAACAACTTTTTAAACTTTGGGCTCAGTCTCTAGGAGGTGCTTACACACCAAATTCAGTTTTTTTTTTCAGATTAAGTATCAATAGCAGGGAGTTTAACAAGAGAGTTACATTTTATTAAAATTGGAGTTTATATGTGCAAATGGGAGTGATTTGTAAAAAATTCTAAATAAAAAAAAAACTTGACTTGTGCCAAAAGATTCATTCAAAATTCATTTTGGAGATAATTTTTCCCAAATTTGAGGCTGTTCAGGAGAAGTTCATGCTTAGTAATTAATGCAATTCTTTATTGTTTGGGGGTGCTAACGCACCATTTTTTTCATTTTCAGAAATTGACAGAAATTAGAGAAACTGCCGTGAAAAAGTTGCAGGTTGGATCTGAGAAAAATTATGATAAGAAAGAAGAAGAATATTCTGGTGCAAATACAATGTTCCCATTTTATTCCTGTAATAAACAGTACATTTACTTCCAGTCAATGCACTTGCACGCTATGCATGGCCTTACTTAATTATTTTATTGCATGTATAGATTTGTATAAAAATTGCTCCATTATCAATATTTGATCTATAGTAGTTTTGACGGTATTACACTTAAATCAAGATAAAAGCTTCTCAAATCATATATATTAACTTTTACATATACCACCACTAGAGGGAATCATTGTTCTATAAAATGTACTGTCTCTGAAACAACAAACAAATATTTTAACCAAATCTTATTCGATGACCTAAAGCTGAGGAGTACATGTAAATTCATAAAGTACACCTGAGAGCATTTTCAAAGCTCTCCACACAAAAAATATCAGCAAATCTAAGCACATAGGCTATTTGAAGCTACTGTTTTGTTTTGTTTTGTTTTTTGTTTTTATCTGAGCCTGGTTATGTTCATCTCTGCAGTGAGCCAGCAGTCCGGGATGTTGTCCAACTTGGGCACCACCATCTCGTCCCCAAACTCAGAGCCCGACAATCACGCACTTTTAGATGAGAAGGAGGACTCATACTTCTCTGAAATACGCAACTTCATCTCCAACAGCGAAGTGAACCAGGCCTCCAGCTCTACGGACAAGAGGTAACCCACAATACATAAATGTAGGTTTTGCATACATCTGTATACATTTGTGGTTTCTAATTGCATAAGTTGGTTAAAATATTTTTTGAATGTAAAGCACATGTCAATATATTTAAGTATAGTAGTTTACATTTTTTTACGCAATAAACAGCCATAATTTAAATTTTTGTTTTAGTCTTTTTTTGGCAAAAAAAAAGAAAAGTTCCATACTGTGGCCTTAAAAAAATGAGCATGCAAGATTTCTATACACAAAATTAACAAGCAGAGGGCATGAGAGCTTCGTTCTGAGGTGAAGCTTTAGCATAGCATACATAAATATGAGTCTGGGGTCATTATGAGTCTGGGGTCATTACATTGAATTACAAAATATGTATTTACAAAGTAATTATTGTTATTGTTATTATATATTTCACATATACGTCGTATAAAAAGTGCGATTTATAATCCATAAAATACGGATTTATATGTTGGCAATAGCAGAAAGAAGAGGACTTAACTGAAGATTTGGTATGTTTTGTGTTTATGTAAATACATTGTTCCTAATACTTTTTTTTTCTGCATAAATAGCAGTTTTTAGATTAGCTCCTGTGCAATTGTAGTTTTGTGAGTGCAATTTGGGTCAGATGCAGAGAGATACATAATGATTTTGAGACCTTTTGCAATGCGCCTTTTTAGTCAACTAATTATACTGAGACATGTCTTTAATTGACCTAGAATTTCCTTAGTGGGCCTTAGAAAGCAACATAAATTTTCACAAAATCTTCTCCTAAGGTCAGACACGGCGGAGGAGGAACGTCCGCTTGGCCACGGAGTGAGCACCTCCAAGCAGGGCCTGCGGGGGCTAGAGGACGAAGAGGAGGAGGTGGATGGAGATGATGAGGAGGAAGAGGAGGGCAGCCTGACTGAGCGTTCCCATGACGAAGCGCCCGAGTCGCCCTGCCGACTCACAGTTGGGCCTCCTGAGTCCCCCTGCCCACTCACTGCCGGGGCATCTCCGCTCACGGCAGGTGCGTACGAAGAAGACGAAGAGGAGGAGGATGGCGTGCCCCTAGCAATGAGCTACGAACACACGCGCAGGTAAACTAGTACACAGCAGCATAATACGATATGGTTGTGTTAAAATGAGGTATGCATGGATATCAGAAAAAATGTAACCATTGACCTAGCAATTAATAATTTGAAACAATATTAGCCTATATATTTTGGATGTGAAAAAAGTCCCCAAAATAACAGGAAGTTGAATCATGGTGGCCGTATGACAAAAAAATGACAAAGTAATTCAAAAATACAAACAAAAAAATTTTAAGATATGCTATGCAAAATCTTTTTTCTTTTTTTTTTTTTTTTTGCTTATAACATGGTTCCTTCATCAAAAACATGCCTGAAAAGGTTTTAGATGTCATTTGTGGATGTTTGGGTAATTTAGTGATCTCTCCCGACCCCTATTTGAACCATCCTTACTGTAAGATTCTGTGCAATGCTGAGTCTACGTCATCCATGCTCCCACACAACAACTCCATAAATATACAAAAGCATCATTCAAAACTGCAAACAGCAACTTAACAAATCTGATGTGATTGCAGTCATTAGTAGGATGCACACTGATATGTTGTGAGTGGTCTGACTTAACTTGGGGAGCAAAGGGAGGGGCGACTCAGAGTGTCAAAAATTAATATGTTGTTTTCGCTGAGTATATCATTTTCAACACACGGTGATCTAAATATGTTATGTCTTAGCAGTTAAAAGGGGAATATATTATTTATATGGGCTATTAAGGTACACTTTAGTGTCTTTGTAAGGAAATTTGGTAGGGATCCATGGGTTGATGGAAAAATTAGGATAGTTGCGGTAGCAATTAACAATTTGAAACAAAATATTATATCTATTGGATGGGGAAAAAACTCAAAATGTTGCAAATTCATACACTGCCTGGCCAAAAAGATACCCTGTGGTTAAGATCTGTACAAACATGTTCAGAAATACTTGTATTAGGTAGTCTGATACTTGTATTAGTTTGTCAGTTCATATTTCTTTTTTGTCAATTCTTCTATATGCATTCAAAATGCAAACTTTGATCATAAATGGCAAATCTAATTGCAATCACAAAGCTTGTCAGAAATCTTTTTTTTTAATAAGAAAAAAAATCTAAAAGGTAAACAATATTCTTGCTTTTAATCTATACATTCTCACACTACACACACTAAAATTCAATTTCTCTGTCTAATAACTTGTTCCTATCTCTTTCCTCTTTGCCCTGCCATCTCATTGTAACCATCTTCATCACCTCCCCTTCTCCCTCTGTGCTTCTATGCTCATGGTGCACCCACCCATTACGGCGCAGGTGTTTGGAAGAGGGGGCTCTCTTGGACTTGGAAGGGCTGCCCAGTTTTCCTAAGAGCCTCCCAGGGCTGAGGAAAGGCCCCAGTGAGGAGCAACCATTCGATGTTAAAGACATTTTTAACACCTCACTAGAGTCAGAGGCTTTGAAAGAGACTTTGTACAGACAGGCTAAAACACAGGTATGTGGTGGGCCCAAGTCACAATAAAAATGGGCAGCTTGAGAGGATAGTTGTTTGCAGCTGTTTGTGTCTCTCCTTACTGCTGTTCTAAATGGAGACATGGTTTAATGTACCTATAAAGATAATACAACTTCTCTGTTGTGTTGCAGGCTTATGCAATGATGCTGTCTCTGTCGGAGAACAACCCTCTTCACGCTCCCTCGCAGAGTTCGCTGGACGCTTGGCTGAGTATGGGCGGAGCACCGTCTGAGACAAGCAACTTTCACCCACTCAACCACATCTGAAGCAGGGGGCAGAGGGGACAGAGGACACAGGAGAGAGCGCAAGTGGGATCTGAGACAGAGACAGTCTGTCTCAAAGACAGTATGCCTCAGACCCTGCCCACATGAAGGACTGCTCTGATGTCCCCTCTCTACACCTACAGACGCTGAAAGACAGCCTCCACAAGCACTGTATTTGTAATGCATGTCCACCAGGTGGCACTGTTTCACTGGAGTCAGCCTGGAACAGAGCATTGGACTGTCTCTTCCCACTGGTCACTGACTTCTCACTGATGTTCTTTAAGTTGCAACTGCAGAATCAACATTAGCACCAGACTAATCCGACCATCACATGATTCGAATCATAGCACAGATGACGCTGAAAAGTGACTTTATTGATCTCCCGTGTGAACAGAATTAATTTGAATCAAGTCTCATTCACTTTTTTCCTTAGATACAACAGTATTCTTTAAGCACATCTGTGCTTCATGTTAATATCATTTCAGAGAAGGACCAAATTGTATGATACTGTCATATGATGTAAAATAGTGGTAGCTGATCATGTGCCAAATAACCCCTCCAATCGTTTGGTTCTCTGACAATCATTTGTTTTTCAGAGCAACTTGTAGTTTTCACACAGAAGCATTGATTTTGTGAGTGTGTATTTATTCAATTGTAGATTTGTATTTGAAGTCATGACGTTTATCCTTATGTTGTAGAAGGAACCCTGTGTATCCAAATACAGCAGAGGTTCTAAACCTCTGCGTGCCAAATTGGAAACAATGTTTAAGTTACTGCTCTTATTTATATTCATTGTTAACTGTAGTTAGTTTTTATTCATCCCTTTGGCCTTGCCAGGTCCTTTTCTGTTCTTTTACACAGTATGCAAATTGTTAAATTGAGTAGTATTGGGGCAAATTGTTCTCTTGAAAAATAGTCTTCGAAAATGCCCCAATTTCATCAACATTTGCCCATCATTGAAAACCCAACCATCTACAGCAAAACACAAAATGCTATTACTAATACTATTCCAAACTCCTCTCAAATGGTTAGTAGTCCGTTGTGTCACTGTGGCTGACTGTAGATAACTGTAGATAGACCAGAAATGAAGCCTTGGTCCTGTCTTGTACCTGAGTTTTTTCTAAATACTTCTAATGCTGTATCTTCAAAACTAGCACTTAAAAACCACATGGGACCAAGCCATGCATTGATCAGGCTCTGGTCTCACCAACAGTACAAGAATAAAAGCACTGTATTTTTTATTTTTTTATTTTTTTGACAACAGGGGGTAGGGTAACACTTAAACAATGTTGCATACATACATTCTTGTCATATAATGTATGGATCTACTGATAAAGGATGTCATTCGCCCAGATATATTGTTTTCAACATATGGTCTATGCGAAATGGACAGGATTTCATGCATGTTATATCCAATTCTAAGCATTATTAAGCATTGTTTTAACTACTTAGCTATAGTATTTCACATTTTATAATTAAAATTAAAGTATGTGTTGTTACAGTACTAAAATTAAGCAAAATCCTTCAATTTTTTTAATTTTCAACAAAATCAATATAACTTCTTTAGATATTCTCATGTGGTCCAGTACAAGTTTTGATATAGATGAAGACCATTCTAAAGCTCCAAAACTTTCAGTATCTGTACTTGTTCAAATTAACAAAACCTATTTTTCATACTAGTTGGCAAAGTACAATTTAATCTAGAGTCTGACATTGTTCTGTTATTTTATATAAATACAGGTTTCTTGCTTTATTCTCACTGTTACCTGCAGTCGGTGTGAAATACTATTGCAAAGATGTATGTTTAAAGGCCGCACTAATGCGCAATGTCAGCTTGATTGAAACAAAACCATATCCATTTTGATATTGAGTAACTCTTTCAGTGTGATTAGGCTCACATTGGTTTTATGTAATTATTTCATGTCATGGACTACTGTAATAAGGATGCGCTGTGTAAAGCATTGAACATTGAAGACATTGGAGATTTCCATCAAAGGCTGCTGTGATAAGTGAGCAAAAAGAATGTGGTTGCTGTACCCAAACTGTTACAGGATAAAATAAAATAAACATGTTGTCTCATTTGAACTGTATAGTATTTTAAAGTATAAAAAAAAAAAAAAAAGGTGCATTGTCTGAAGAAAAAAAGCATTGACGATATGGATTTTAATGGATGGTGCTTGTTTGGTTTGAGTTGTATATTGCCTCTGTTATGTTTATGAAAACAAAAACGATCTTGTGCATGACGTGTTTAGCAGTCATAATAATGTCCATTTGTGAAATGTGTATCAAATTTAAAAAAATGATTAAAAAAAATAAATAAAAAAATTAATCCGTAGATGCACTTGTACATGTGGTTAGGTTAGTAGGTTTGACTCCAAGTTTTGGCCTGCCCTTCCAATTTTTGGGCAGGGACCTCTGAGAGACATGGGAGAATAGGTAATTTAAACAAAGAAAAAAAAAAATATTGTAGAATAACATGGAAGAATTCTGAAAACTGCAGTTCTTTTGATGCTTGTGATTATTGAAAATGTACTTTAGAGAAATTTCCTTGAAAAGATATGACTGATGTTAATTCTGTAGAATAGCGATGTATACCAAATGTAATCTTTCCAATGCTATGAAGAATTTATACATGAAATTGATATGCAATAAAACCTGTGTGCTTTTTAACACGAGATCCACTAATTGTGTAATTCTATGTGTCATTTATTTTATAACAAAGAATGAGGAAAAGCAGAGATAAGTGACTAGAACAGAGCTTTCACACACAGGGGGGTCTTCTCAAGTAAAACGTCACTCATCACTAGGTTGGTGTGTTATGTGATGAAGCAGGAATTCAATGACAATAGGCAAAAAAAATGAAATTGTAAAAAAAAAAAAAAAGATTGCAAATAAATGTTCGCTGTACAAATAGGGCGTGAGTAGCTGCACAACATACATTTGCAAGTTTGGTTTTATCACCTTGCAAACTGAAGTTATAGGCGTTTTCATTTATTTTTATTGATCCAATCACATTTTCAGGAGCTGAACAGCTGTTTTAGACAAACTTCACAATTGTGGGCGCTTCTCAAGTAAATATGAATAGAATCCAGCAGCAGACTCACTCATAACTAAATTGGTGTGTGCATGACTTCTGGCGGAATTCAATGCAATTTCCCATAGACACCCAGAACTTAAAAAGTGAAATTGTGGAAAAATCCACAATACATATACACTCAATTCTTGCTGTGCAATATAAGGTGTGAGGACTTGTACAACATACATTTTAAAGTTTGGTTCTATCACCTTGCAAACTAAAGTTATAGGCATTTTCATCTTTTATTGATGCATTCGCATTTTCAGGCGCTGAAAACAGCTCCTGTTCACCAACTTCACAGTACTCTGACATAAGTGATCAGAACAGTGCTTTCATACATTGTGGGTGATTCTCAAGTAAAAATGAGTATAATCCAGCAGCAAACTCACTCATAACTAAGTTGGTTTGTGCAGGGCACTCATATGACTTTAGGCGGAATTCAATGCAATTTCCCATAGGCACCCTGAACTTGAAAAATGAAATTGTGAAAAATCCACAATACATATCAACTTAATTCTTGCTGTGCAAAGTAGGGCGTGGGGACTTGTACAACGTACATTTTAAAGTTTGGGTTTATCACCTTGCAAATTAAAGTTATAGGCGTTTTCATCTTTTATTCGTTTATTATGATCACTTATATCAGAGTACTGTGAAGTTGGTGAAAATGAGCTTTTCAGCGCCTGAAAATGCGAATGCATCAATAAAAGATGAAAACGCCTATAACTTTAGTTTGCAAGGTGATAAACCCAAACTTTAAAATTTATGTTGTACAAGTCCCCAGGCCCTACTTTGCACAGCAAGAATTAAGTTGATATGTATTGTGGATTTTTCACAATTTCACTTTTCAAGTTCAGGGTGCCTATGGGAAAGTGCATTGAATTCCGCCTAAAGTCATATGAGTGCCCTGCACAAACCAACTTTGTTATGAGTGAGTTTGCTGCTGGATTATACTCATTTTTACTTGAGAAGCACCCACAATGTATGAAAGCACAGTTCTGATCACTTATATCAGAGTACTGTGAAGTTGGTGAAAATGAGCTTTTCAGCGCCTGAAAATGCGAATACATCAATAAAAGATGAAAACGTCTATAACTTTAGTTTGCAAGGTGATAAACCCAAACTTTAAAATGTATGTTGTACAAGTCCCCAGGCCCTACTTTGCACAGCACGAATTAAGTTGATATGTATTGTGGATTTTTCACAATTTCACTTTTCAAGTTCAGGGTGCCTATGGGAAATTGCATTGAATTCCGCCTAAAGTCATATGAGTGCACTGCACAAACCAACTTACTTATGAGTGAGTTTGCTGCTGGATTCGACTCATTTTTACTTGAGAAGCACCCACAATGTATGAAAGCACAGTTCTGATCACTTATATCATAGTACTGTGATGTTGGTGAAAATGAGCTTTTCAGCGCCTGAAAATGCGAATGCATCAATAAAAGATGAAAACGCCTATAACTTTAGTTTGCAAGGTGATAAACCCAAACTTTAAAATGTATGTTGTACAAGTCCCCAGGCCCTACTTTGCACAGAAAGAATTAAGTTGATATGTATTGTGGATTTTTCACAATTTCACTTTTCAAGTTCAGGGTGCCTATGGGAAATTGCATTGAATTCCGCCTAAAGTCATATGAGTGCCCTTCACAAACCAATTTACTTATGAGTGAGTTTGCTGCTGGATTCTACTCATTTTTACTTGAAAAGCACCCACAATGTATGAAAGCACAGTTCTGATCACTTATATCATAGTACTGTGAAGTTGGTGAAAATGAGCTTTTCAGCGCCTGAAAATGCGAATGCATCAATAAAAGATGAAAACGCCTATAACTTTAGTTTGCAAGGTGATAAACCCAAACTTTAAAATGTATGTTGTACAAGTCCCCAGGCCCTACTTTGCACAGCAAGAATTAAGTTGATATGTATTGTGGATTTTTCACAATTTCACTTTTCAAGTTCAGGGTGCCTATGGGAAATTGCATTGAATTCCGCCTAAAGTCATAAGAGTGCCTTGCACAAACCAACTTACTTATGAGTGAGTTTACTGCTGGATTATACTCATTTTTACTTGAGAAGCACCCACAATGTATGAAAGCACAGTTCTGATCACTTATATCAGAGTACTGTGAAGTTGGTGAAAATGAGCTTTTCAGCGCCTGAAAATGCGAATGCATCAATAAAAGATGAAAACGCCTATAACTTTAGTTTGCAAGGTGACAAACCCAAACTTTAAAATGTATGTTGTACAAGTCCCCAGGTCCTACTTTGCACAGCAAGAATTAAGTTTATATGTATTGTGTTTTTTCACAATTTCACTTTTCAAGTTCAGGGTGCCTATGGGAAATTGCATTGAATTCCTCCTAAAGTCATATGAGTGCCCTGCACAAACCAACTTACTTATGAGTGAGTTTGCTGCTGGATTCGACTCATTTTTACTTGAGAAGCACCCACAATGTATGAAAACACAGTTCTGATCACTTATATCAGAGTACTGTGAAGTTGGTGAAAAGGAGCTTTTCAGCGCCTGAAAATGCGAATGCATCAATAAAAGATGAAAACGCCTATAAATTTAGTTTGCAAGGTGATAAACCCAAACTTTAAAATGTATGTTGTACAAGTCCCCAAGCCCTACTTTGTACAGTAAGAATTAAGTTGATATGTATTTTGGATTTTTCACAATTTCACTTTTCAAGTTCAGGGTGCCTATGGGAAATTGCATTGAATTCCGCCTAAAGTCATATGAGTGCCCTGCACAAACCAATTTACTCATGAGTGAGTTTGCTGCTGGATTCTACTCATTTTTACTTGAAAAGCACCCACAATGTATGAAAGCACAGTTCTGATCACTTATATCATAGTACTGTGAAGTTGGTGAAAATGAGCTTTTCAGCGCCTGAAAATGCGAATGCATCAATAAAAGATGAAAACGCCTATAACTTTAGTTTGCAAGGTGATAAACCCAAACTTTAAAATGTATGTTGTACAAGTCCCCAGGCCCTACTTTGCACAGCAAGAATTAAGTTGATATGTATTGTGGATTTTTCACAATTTCACTTTTCAAGTTCAGGGTGCCTATGGGAAATTGCATTGAATTCTGCCTAAAGTCATAAGAGTGCCTTGCACAAACCAACTTACTTATGAGTGAGTTTGCTGCTGGATTATACTCATTTTTACTTGAGAAGCACCCACAATGTATGAAAGCACAGTTCTGATCACTTATATCAGAGTACTGTGAAGTTGGTGAAAATGAGCTTTTCAGCGCCTGAAAATGCGATTGCATCAATAAAAGATGAAAACGCCTATAACTTTAGTTTGCAAGGTGACAAACCCAAACTTTAAAATGTATGTTGTACAAGTCCCCAGGTCCTACTTTGCACAGCAAGAATTAAGTTTATATGTATTGTGTTGTTTTCACAATTTCACTTTTCAAGTTCAGGGTGCCTATGGGAAATTGCATTGAATTCCTCCTAAAGTCATATGAGTGCCCTGCACAAACCAACTTACTTATGAGTGAGTTTGCTGCTGGATTCGACTCATTTTTACTTGAGAAGCACCCACAATGTATGAAAACACAGATCTGATCACTTATATCAGAGTACTGTGAAGTTGGTGAAAAGGAGCTTTTCAGCGCCTGAAAATGCGAATGCATCAATAAAAGATGAAAACGCCTATAACTTTAGTTTGCAAGGTGATAAACCCAAACTTTAAAATGTATGTTGTACAAGTCCCCAGGCCCTACTTTGCACAGCAAGAATTAAGTTGATATGTATTGTGGATTTCTCACAATTTCACTTTTCTAGTTCAGGGTGCCTATGGGAAATTGCATTGAATTCCGCCTAAAGTCATATGAGTGCCCTGCACAAACCAACTTACTTATGAGTGAGTTTGCTGCTGGATTCGACTCATTTTTACTTGAGAAGCACCCACAATGTATGAAAGCACAGTTCTGATCACTTATATCATAGTACTGTGAAGTTGGTGAAAATGAGCTTTTCAGCGCCTGAAAATGCGAATGCATCAATAAAAGATGAAAACGCCTATAACTTTAGTTTGCAAGGTGATAAACCCAAACTTTAAAATGTATGTTGTAGAAGTCCCCAGGCCTTACTTTGCACAGCAAGAATTAAGTTGATATATATTGTGGATTTTTCACAATTTCACTTTTCAAGTTCAGGGTGCCTATGGGAAATTGCATTGAATTCCGCCTAAAGTCATATGAGTGCCCTGCACAAACTAACGGACTTATGAGTGAGTTTGCTGCTGGATTATACTCATTTTTACTTGAGAAGCACCCACAATGTATGAAAGCACAGTTCTGATCACTTATATCAGAGTACTGTGAAGTTGGTGAAAATGAGCTTTTCAGCGCCTGAAAATGCGAATGCATCAATAAAAAAAAATGAAAACACCTATAACTGTAGTTTGCAAGGTGATAAACCCAAACTTTAAAATGTATGTTGTACAAGTCCCCAGGCCCTACTTTGCACAGCAAGAATTAAGTTTATATGTATAGTGGTTTTTTCACTATTTCACTTTTCAAGTTCAGGGTGCCTAAGGGAAATTGCATTGAATTCCGCCTAAAGTCATAAGAGTGCCATGAACAAACCAACTTACTTATGAGTGAGTTTGCTGCTGGATTCTACTCATTTTTACTTGAGAAGCACCCACAATGTATGAAAGCACAGTTCTGATCACTTATATCAGAGTACTGTGAGGTTGGTGAAAATGAGCTTTTCAGCGCTTGAAAATGCGAATGCATCAATAAAAGATGAAAACGCCTATAACTTTAGTTTGCAAGGTGATAAACCCAAACTTTAAAATGTATGTTGTACAAGTCCCCAGGCCCTACTTTGCACAGCAAGAATTAAGTTGATATGTATTGTGGATTTTTCACAATTTCACTTTTCAAGTTCAGGGTGCCTATGGGAAATTGCATTGAATTCCGCCTAAAGTCATATGACTGCCCTTCACAAACCAACTTATTTATGAGTGATGTTTTCTGCTGGATTATACATATTTTTACTTGAGAAGCACCCACAATGTATGAAAGCACAGTTCTGATCACTTATATCAGAGTACTGTGAAGTTGGTGAAAATGAGCTTTTCAGCGCCTGAAAATGCGAATACATCAATAAAAGATGAAAACGTCTATAACTTTAGTTTGCAAGGTGATAAACCCAAACTTTAAAAAGTATGTTGTACAAGTCCCAGGCCCTACTTTGCACAGCAAGAATTAAGTTGATATGTATTGTGGATTTTTCACAATTTCACTTTTCAAGTTCAGGGTGCCTATAGGAAATTGCATTGAATTCCGCCTCAAGTCATATGAGTGCCCTGCACAAACTAACGGACTTATGAGTGAGTTTGCTGCTGGATTCTACTCATTTTTACTTGAGAAGCACCCACAATGTATGAAAGCACAGTTCTGATCACTTATATCAGAGTACTGTGAAGTTGGTGAAAATTAGCTTTTCAGCGCCTGAAAATGCGAATGCATCAATAAAAGATGAAAACGCCTATAACTTTAGTTTGCAAGGTGATAAACCCAAACTTTAAAATGTATGTTGTACAAGTCCCCAGGCCCTACTTTGCACAGTAAGAATTAAGTTGATATGTGTTGTGGATTTTTCACAATTTCACTTTTCAAGTTCAGGGTGCCTATGGGAAATTGCATTGAATTCCGCCTAAAGTCATATGAGTGCCCTTCACAAACTAACGGACTTATGAATGAGTTTGCTGCTGGATTCTACTCATTTTTACTTGAGAAGCACCCACAATGTATGAAAGCACAGTTCTGATCACTTATATCAGAGTACTGTGAAGTTGGTAAAAATGAGCTTTTCAGCGCCTGAAAATGCGAATGCATCAATAAAATATGAAAACGCCTATAACTTTAGTTTGCTAGGTGAAAACCCAAACTTTAAAATGTATGTTGTACAAGTCCCCAGGCCCTACTTTGCACAGCAAGAATTAAGTTGATATTTATTGTGGATTTTTCACAATTTCACTTTTCAAGTTCAGGGTGCCTATGGGAAATTGCATTGAATTCCGCCTAAAGTCATAAGAGTGCCATGAACAAACCAACTTACTTATGAGTGAGTTTGCTGCTGGATTATACTCATTTTTACTTGAGAAGCACCCACAATGTATGAAAGCACAGTTCTGATCACTTATATCATAGTACTGTGAAGTTGGTGAAAATGAGCTTTTCAGCGCCTGAAAATGCGAATGCATCAATAAAAGATGAAAACGCCTATAACTTTAGTTTGCAAGGTGATAAACCCAAACTTTAAAATGTATGTTGTACAAGTCCCCAGGCCCTACTTTGCACAGCAAGAATTAAGTTGATATGTATTGTGGATTTTTCACAATTTCACTTTTCAAGTTCAGGGTGCCTATGGGAAATTGCATTGAATTCCGCCTAAAGTCATATGAGTGCCCTGCACATACTCACGGACTTATGAGTGAGTTTTCTGCTGGATTCTACTCGTTTTTACTTGAGAAGCACCCACAATGTATGAAAGCACAGTTCTGATCACTTATATCAGAGTACTGTGAAGTTGGTGAAAATGAGCTTTTCAGCGCCTGAAAATGCGAATGCATCAATAAAAGATGAAAACGCCTATAACTTTAGTTTGCAAGGTGATAAACCCAAACTTTAAAATGTATGTTGTACAAGTCCCCAGGCCCTACTTTGCACAGCAATAATTAAGTTTATATGTATTGTGGTTTTTTCACAATTTCACTTTTCAAGTTCAGGGTGCCTAAGGGAAATTGCATTGAATTCCGCCTAAAGTCATAAGAGTGCCATGAACAAACCAACTTACTTATGAGTGAGTTTGCTGCTGCATTATTCTCATTTTTACTTGAGAAGCACCCACAATGTATGAAAGCACAGTTCTTATCACTTATATCAGAGTACTGTGAAGTTGGTGAAAATGAGCTTTTCAGCGCCTGAAAATGCGAATGCATCAATAAAAGATGAAAACGCCTATAACTTTAGTTTGCAAGGTGATAAACCCAAACTTTAAAATGTATGTTGTACAAGTCCCCAAGCCCTACTTTGCACAGCAAGAAATAAGTTGATATGTATTGTGGATTTTTCACAATTTCACTTTTCAAGTTCAGGGTGCCTATGGGAAATTGCATTGAATTCCGCCGAAAGTCATATGAGTGCCCTGCACAAACTAACGGACTTATGAGTGAGTTTGCTGCTGGATTCTACTCATTTTTACTTGAGAAGCACCCACAATATATGAAAGCACAGTTCTGATCACTTATATCAGAGTACTGTGAAGTTGGTGAAAATGAGCTTTTCAGCGCCTGAAAATGCGAATGCATCAATAAAAGATGAAAACGCCTATAACTTTAGTTTGCAAGGTGATAAACCCAAACTTTAAAATGTATGTTGTACAAGTCCCCAGGCCCTACTTTGCACAGCAAGAATTAAGTTGATATGTATTGTGGATTTTTCACAATTTCACTTTTCAAGTTCAGGGTGCCTATGGGAAATTGCATTGAATTCCGCCTAAAGTCATATGAGTGCCCTGCACAAACTAACGGACTTATGAGTGAGTTTGCTGCTGGATTCTACTCATTTTTACTTGAGAAGCACCCACAATGTATGAAAGCACAGTTCTGATCACTTATATCAGAGTACTGTGAAGTTGGTGAAAATGAGCTTTTCAGCGCCTGAAAATGCGAATGCATCAATAAAAGATGAAAACGCCTATAACTTTAGTTTGCAAGGTGATAAACCCAAACTTTAAAATGTATGTTGTACAAGTCCCCAAGCCCTACTTTGCACAGCAATAATTAAGTTGATATGTATTGTGGATTTTTCACAATTTCACTTTTCAAGTTCAGGGTGCCTATGGGAAATTGCATTGAATTCCGCCTAAAGTCATATGAGTGCCCTGCACAAACCAACTTACTTATGAGTGAGTTTGCTGCTGGAATATACTCGTTTTTACTTGAGAAGCACCCACAATGTATTAAAGCACAGTTCTGATCACTTATATCATAGTACTGTGAAGTTGGTGAAAATGAGCTTTTCAGCGCCTGAAAATGCGAATGCATCAATAAAAGATGAAAACGCCTATAACTTTAGTTTGCAAGGTGATAAACCCAAACTTTAAAATGTATGTTGTACAAGTCCCCAGGCCCTACTTTGCACAGCAAGAATTAAGTTTATATGTATTGTGGTTTTTTCACAATTTCAGTTTTAAAGTTCAGGGTGCCTATGGGAAATTGCATTGAATTCCGCCTAAAGTCATATGAGTGCCCTGCACAAACTAACGGACTTATGAGTGAGTTTGCTGCTGGATTATACTCATTTTTACTTGAGAAGCACCCACAATGTATGAAAGCACAGTTCTGATCACTTATATCATAGTACTGTGAAGTTGGTGAAAATGAGCTTTTCAGCGCCTGAAAATGCGAATGCATCAATAAAAGATGAAAACGCCTATAACTTTAGTTTGCAAGGTGATAAACCCAAACTTTAAAATGTATGTTGTACAAGTCCCCAGGCCTTACTTTGCACAGCAAGAATTAAGTTGATATGTATTGTGGATTTTTCACAATTTCACTTTTCAAGTTCAGGGTGCCTATGGGAAATTGCAATGAATTCCGCCTAAAGTCATATGAGTGCCCTGCACATACTCACGGACTTATGAGTGAGTTTTCTGCTGGATTCTACTCATTTTTACTTGAGAAGCACCCACAATGTATGAAAGCACAGTTCTGATCACTTATATCAGAGTACTGTGAAGTTGGTGAAAATGAGCTTTTCAGCGCCTGAAAATGCGAATGCATCAATAAAAGATGAAAACGCCTATAACTTTAGTTTGCAAGGTGATAAACCCAAACTTTAAAATGTATGTTGTACAAGTCCCCAGGCCCTACTTTGCACAGCAATAATTAAGTTTATATGTATTGTGGATTTTTTCACAATTTCACTTTTCAAGTTCAGGGTGCCTAAGGGAAATTGCATTGAATTCCGCCTAAAGTCATAAGAGTGCCATGAACAAACCAACTTACTTATGAGTGAGTTTGCTGCTGCATTATTCTCATTTTTACTTGAGAAGCACCCACAATGTATGAAAGCACAGTTCTGATCACTTATATCAGAGTACTGTGAAGTTGGTGAAAATGAGCTTTTCAGCGCCTGAAAATGCGAATGCATCAATAAAAGATGAAAACGCCTATAACTTTAGTTTGCAAGGTGATAAACCCAAACTTTAAAATGTATGTTGTACAAGTCCAAAAAGCCCTACTTTGCACAGCAAGATATAAGTTGATATGTATTGTGGATTTTTCACAATTTCACTTTTCAAGTTCAGGGTGCCTATGGGAAATTGCATTGAATTCCGCCTAAAGTCATATGAGTGCCCTGCACAAACTAACGGACTTATGAGTGAGTTTGCTGCTGGATTCTACTCATTTTTACTTGAGAAGCACCCACAATGTATGAAAGCACAGTTCTGATCACTTATATCAGAGTACTGTGAAGTTGGTGAAAATGAGCTTTTCAGCGCCTGAAAATGCGAATGCATCAATAAAAGATGAAAACGCCTATAACTTTAGTTTGCAAGGTGATAAACCCAAACTTTAAAATGTATGTTGTACAAGTCCCCAGGCCCTACTTTGCACAGCAAGAATTAAGTTGATATGTATTGTGGATTTTTCACAATTTCACTTTTCAAGTTCAGGGTGCCTATGGGAAATTGCATTGAATTCCGCCTAAAGTCATATGAGTGCCCTGCACAAACTAACGGACTTATGAGTGAGTTTGCTGCTGGATTCTACTCATTTTTACTTGAGAAGCACCCACAATGTATGAAAGCACAGTTCTGATCACTTATATCAGAGTACTGTGAAGTTGGTGAAAATGAGCTTTTCAGCGCCTGAAAATGCGAATGCATCAATAAAAGATGAAAACGCCTATAACTTTAGTTTGCAAGGTGATAAACCCAAACTTTAAAATGTATGTTGTACAAGTCCCCAGGCCCTACTTTGCACAGCAAGAATTAAGTTGATATGTATTGTGGATTTTTTCACAATTTCACTTTTCAAGTTCAGGGTGCCTATGGGAAATTGCATTGAATTCCGCCTAAAGTCATAATGAGTGCCATGAACAAACCAACTTACTTATGAGTGAGTTTGCTGCTGGATTATACTCATTTTTACTTGAGAAGCACCCACAATGTATGAAAGCACAGTTCTGATCACTTATATCATAGTACTGTGAAGTTGGTGAAAATGAGCTTTTCAGCGCCTGAAAATGCGAATGCATCAATAAAAGATGAAAACGCCTATAACTTTAGTTTGCAAGGTGATAAACCCAAACTTTAAAATGTATGTTGTACAAGTCCCCAGGCCCTACTTTGCACAGCAAGAATTAAGTTGATATGTATTGTGGAATTTTTCACAATTTCACTTTTCAAGTTCAGGGTGCCTATGGGAAATTGCATTGAATTCCGCCTAAAGTCATATGAGTGCCCTGCAAAATACTCACGGACTTATGAGTGAGTTTTCTGCTGGATTCTACTCGTTTTTACTTGAGAAGCACCCACAATGTATGAAAGCACAGTTCTGATCACTTATATCAGAGTACTGTGAAGTTGGTGAAAATCAGCTTTTCAGCGCCTGAAAATGCGAATGCATCAATAAAAGATGAAAACGCCTATAACTTTAGTTTGCAAGGTGATAAACCCAAACTTTAAAATGTATGTTGTACAAGTCCCCAGGCCCTACTTTGCACAGCAAGAATTAAGTTTATATGTATTGTGGATTTTTTCACAATTTCACTTTTCAAGTTCAGGGTGCCTAAGGGAAATTGCATTGAATTCCGCCTAAAGTTATAAGAGTGCCATGAACAAACCAACTTACTTATGAGTGAGTTTGCTGCTGCATTATTACTCATTTTTACTTGAGAAGCACCCACAATGTATGAAAGCACAGTTCTTATCACTTATATCAGAGTACTGTGAAGTTGGTGAAAATGAGCTTTTCAGCGCCTGAAAATGCGAATGCATCAATAAAAGATGAAAACGCCTATAACTTTAGTTTGCAAGGTGATAAACCCAAACTTTAAAATGTATGTTGTACAAGTCCCCAAGCCCTACTTTGCACAGCAAGAAATAAGTTGATATGTATTGTGGATTTTTCACAATTTCACTTTTCAAGTTCAGGGTGCCTATGGGAAATTGCATTGAATTCCGCCGAAAGTCATATGAGTGCCCTGCACAAACTAACGGACTTATGAGTGAGTTTGCTGCTGGATTCTACTCATTTTTACTTGAGAAGCACCCACAATGTATGAAAGCACAGTTCTGATCACTTATATCAGAGTACTGTGAAGTTGGTGAAAATGAGCTTTTCAGCGCCTGAAAATGCGAATGCATCAATAAAAGATGAAAACGCCTATAACTTTAGTTTGCAAGGTGATAAACCCAAACTTTAAAATGTATGTTGTACAAGTCCCCAAGCCCTACTTTGCACAGCAAGAATTAAGTTGATATGTATTGTGGATTTTTCACAATTTCACTTTTCAAGTTCAGGGTGCCTATGGGAAATTGCATTGAATTCCGCCTAAAGTCATATGAGTGCCCTGCACAAACTAACGGACTTATGAGTGAGTTTGCTGCTGGATTCTACTCATTTTTACTTGAGAAGCACCCACAATGTATGAAAGCACAGTTCTGATCACTTATATCAGAGTACTGTGAAGTTGGTGAAAATGAGCTTTTCAGCGCCTGAAAATGCGAATGCATCAATAAAAGATGAAAACGCCTATAACTTTAGTTTGCAAGGTGATAAACCCAAACTTTAAAATGTATGTTGTACAAGTCCCCAGGCCCTACTTTGCACAGCAATAATTAAGTTGATATGTATTGTGGATTTTTCACAATTTCACTTTTCAAGTTCAGGGTGCCTATGGGAAATTGCATTGAATTCCGCCTAAAGTCATATGAGTGCCCTGCACAAACCAACTTACTTATGAGTGAGTTTGCTGCTGGAATATACTCATTTTTACTTGAGAAGCACCCACAATGTATTAAAGCACAGTTCTGATCACTTATATCATAGTACTGTGAAGTTGGTGAAAATGAGCTTTTCAGCGCCTGAAAATGCGAATGCATCAATAAAAGATGAAAACGCCTATAACTTTAGTTTGCAAGGTGATAAACCCAAACTTTAAAATGTATGTTGTACAAGTCCCCAGGCCCTACTTTGCACAGCAAGAATTAAGTTTATATGTATTGTGGATTTTTTCACAATTTCACTTTTCAAGTTCAGGGTGCCTATGGGAAATTGCATTGAATTCCGCCTAAAGTCATATGAGTGCCCTGTACAAACCAACTTACTTATGAGTGAGTTTACTGCTGGATTCTACTCATTTTTACTTGAGAAGCACCCACAATGTATGAAAGCACAGTTCTGATCACTTATATCATAGTACTGTGAAGTTGGTGAAAATGAGCTTTTCAGCGCCTGAAAATGCGAATGCATCAATAAAAGATGAAAACGCCTATAACTTTAGTTTGCAAGGTGATAAACCCAAACTTTAAAATGTATGTTGTACAAGTCCCCAGGCCCTACTTTGCACAGCAAGAATTAAGTTGATATGTATTGTGTATTTTTCACAATTTCACTTTTCAAGTTCAGGGTGCCTATGGGAAATTGCATTGAATTCCGCCTAAAGTTCATATGAGTGCCCTTCACAAACCAACTTACTTATGAGTGAGTTTGCTGCTGGATTCTACTCATTTTTACTTGAGAAGCACCCACAATGTATGAAAGCACAGTTCTGATCACTTATATCAGAGTACTGTGAAGTTGGTGAAAATGAGCTTTTCAGAGCCTGAAAATGCGAATGCATCAATAAAAGATGAAAACGCCTATAACTTTAGTTTGCAAGGTGATAAACCCAAACTTTAAAATGTATGTTGTACAAGTCCCCAGGCCCTACTTTGCACAGCAAGAATTAAGTTGATATGTATTGTGGATTTTTCACAATTTCACTTTTCAAGTTCAGGGTGCCTATGGGAAATTGCATTGAATTCCGCCTAAAGTCATATGAGTGCCCTGCACAAACCAACTTACTTATGAGTGAGTTTGCTGCTGGATTCTACTCATTTTTACTTGAGAAGCACCCACAATGTATGAAAGCACAGTTCTGATCACTTATATCAGAGTACTGTGAAGTTGGTGAAAATGAGCTTTTCAGCGCCTGAAAATGCGAATGCATCAATAAAAGATGAAAACGCCTATAACTTTAGTTTGCAAGGTGATAAACCCAAACTTA
>NC_047132.1:4423401-4518401 GCF_009829125.3 Periophthalmus magnuspinnatus
TATTGTGATTTAAAATGTGTAAATTATAACATGATGATCCTCAGGTATCATAGAGTATAGCTATACAGCTGACACAAGCACAAGGTCTTTTTTAAAGCAGCTATACAGTATTATGTGACCCTACCTACATTTTCCCCACAAGCATTAATCTCAGTGCAGTGGACACACAGCTGTAGTTTGATTAAATGATAGTCTTCTCATTGAAATCACTGACAAACATCCCTGTGATGCTTCAGAGTTGGAGAGGTTGGTGCCAAAGAAGAGGCTAAAGCTCGGGTGGAGTTCACTCCGAGTGCAGCTGGCTCCATGGTTCTCGTGGTGAACTTTGACAGTAAGGAACTCAGGAACATCAAGAGCTTCATCAATGTGAATGTGAAGAAGGAGCAGATCACTGCAAACATCTGAGAAACACTTTGTATATACTAGTGCGGACTTAAAGTACACATGGCAGGTTTTCCTCTTCTAATTAAAAAAAAAAAAAATTTATTATGACTTGCTTTGGTGAGATAGTACACAGCAAAAATTGGAGCATTAAATTGACTCTCACTGAATATTTTAACACTGGGTTCACTCTGTTTCAAAGTTAATTTAACATTTTTTGAAATGTTAATTACCCTGTGCCTGTTTAACTTTCAAATGAAGAGTTATAGAAACACTTTGAGAGTAAACAGATATCACTTTGTAGGGTTATCCAGATTTAGCTAAACAACACACAGGTGTTTTATTTTTACTCTTAATTTAGTTCATTTAACATTTTGAGGAGAGTAAATACACACTGTAAAGTGCAGATTAATAAGACACATTGTGAAAAATCCATTCAGCACATTTAAAACTTTGTGTCTGATCCACTTGCAACATTATAGAAGTGCTTCTGAATAAAAAAGGAACCATAGTACTTAATATTAAATGTTAACACATTTTACATTTCTTTAAAAGCTAAATAATTATTGCTTAGCCTTTCTTCAAATATAGATCTTCAAGAGTAGGAAATGCCATCACAATCCCAGGGGCATACTGCTCCAGGAGGCCTTAGGGGGGAAGTACTACTAGAAACATTAAGAATCATGTATAAATTTGAACAAATATATAAACCTTCCCCTGGTGTTCAATCATGTGAGACATCAGTGCATTAACCACTGTCCTTCTTGTAGTATGAGTCTGTTGTTTATCCTTTAGGACTTCATCACCAGCTTTTTCTTTCACAGCTGCCTCTATTAACTGTTAAAAAGAGAAACGTGTTATTTTACCTGGAGGCGACAAAAAGAGCAAATTAGACACAAACAGCTGAACTTGTCTCCAGAGGCTGCCTCTGTTGTGTGTAACTTTTCAGACCAGCATCATTATTTTACCCAGACCTACAAAAATAAAAATAAAAACTGAAAAAAAAATTATGCCAGACTTTTTGTAAAATGATTTTTTTAAATATAATAATGTGAACTGTGTTTCAGTGAAATGAGGAGTTGAACCTGCTATATGCACTTTAAAGGAAACATTTTAAAGGTGCACTTAGGAACTTCTGTTGAGCGGTCTGCCACCTGCTTGTCTCCTTGGAGATGTCATGGCTTTGCCTGGAATGTTGCACAGTACAGCATTATGTTTGTATATCTCTATGGAGATAAGCAGTGGACACCATCAGGCCAAGGTACAGGTACTGTATACACAATTATATATTTGAACATATGGAGCCATTTATAGTTCCACAAGGAGTAACACTGATGATGTACTTTGGAGATTTATTTTGTATTTGTGAGAGGAAATTAACAATCTTACTGTATGCACAGATTGATGAAACAAGTGGTTAGAATAAAATGTGCTTTCTAAATATTAAGCATATTTTTGATGTGTGTCCTAAAGGCACTGCACCTGATGATTGTTTCTTATCTGGGCAAAATGTGTCTTGTATAGATTATTGCATAAGCAGTTCTTCAGGTAAAAAAAAGTCCACTCTGTGCTGTTTGTATGTAAATGTAAAGCACTTTATTGTCTGATAATCAGGAAGTGTGCTGTTAGCATGCTAATTGTTGCTAGCTTTACTGTGGTGTCAAAACTCTGGTCACACTGAGAGTTATGGAAAGTGCTTATAAACTCAATGTGGTGAATAATTAGGATGCTCTGAATGCATAAGGCTTTTTTTTTTTTTTTTTTTTTTGAAATTGTAAAATCAGGTACAGTGCCTTTAATATAAAGTGGTGCCATCTTTTCTTTGGACTGGCCCTCGAGTCGTGAACTTTGTGTAGCTGGATCCTCCTCTGTGCGTAGTTTTACAGGGGAAAGAAAGGGCATTTTTATATGTTAAATGTGATTTCTGCAGTTGTTTTACTTTGATGGTCAGATGCATTCTCTGTGCAGAGTGTTGTTACTTAGCACCATACATGGGACAATAATGACATTTTGTGTTATGATTATCATGCGCAAAATAATTACAGTTAAAATAATATCATTATTATTAAAACTGCTGATATTTTAAAAATGTTGGAAATAATCTCAAATGACTCTACTTGTCGAATCATTTCAATTATCACAATTTACTCAAAACAAAATGTACCACAAAAGATTGTCTTCCTTTTTTTTTGCACTTTATGGTGTTGTTAAATGAATTATCCTGTGGTTCATGGCTCTGTCTTCATCTGCCCTGCACAGGTTTGGCCCAATTTCATTTCCACATTTTATTTGTTGTTTAACTTACTTAACTTATTGGCCCTCGCCACTCACGAAGTGATGGCGAGGGGCATTGTTCTTCCTGGGTTTCTTCTTCTTATTATTATTTTTTTTCTCCCCCTGGGATCGCAATTTTCACCCCCTGAACGTCGACGAAAAGTCTCACATGGGGGTATCAAATCGACCGGCTTGGCAAAAAATTCAAGAAAATATGCATCACGAAAATGACCCACACACACTGGCTCGACAGCGCCACCTAGAAAATTCAAAATTTTAAAATGAATTGGGAGCCGACACGCATTTTTCGCCCTAGCTCGACGAAATTCACACCAGTGATAGAGCTCATGGAGACAAGCAAAAAAGCCAATCATAGTGCGGCCCTAGGACGGACAGGAAGTCGGCTATATTGAATCGAAAATTCGCCAAATTTTTCGTTGTGTATTTTCAAAACCCTACTAGTCTCAGGTTTTTGGTCCAAATGAGCTCAGATTTCACATGCCACATCCAGACACATGGGTTTTCAAAAGTTATCCACGTTTTCTCCAAATTCCACACGGTTCGCCCGTACGCCGCCGCCGAAATACGCCTTCGTTTCCTGTTTTTTCGATGTCCTCTCACGACCACAGGCATTGCCCTACAGAGCTCACATTCACATCACATATGCGAGATTGTGGCATGAGTGGAATGCAATATTAATTTTAATCAAAATGAACACTATAGCGCCCCCTACCATAGGGGTGAAACGCAAACATTACCGGATTCCTACGAAATTCGGGAAATAAATTGGGAGCATGACGTGGACCAAAAAATAATATTACGGGCATAGGTCATTTTTCACACTTGGCCACCAGGGGCGCAAAGACTCCAAAAAAAAATCATTTAAAAATGCCTGACATGCACATGCATTGGTCTACACAGCTCAAATTCACATCACACGTGTGATATGAGGGTATTAATAAAATGGATTATTAATTGTAATAAAAATGAACACTATAGCGCCCCCTATCATAGGGGTGAAACGCGAATATTATCGGATTCCTACGAAATTCGGGGAATAAATCAGTGGCATCAGAAGAAACAAAAAATTACATTATGGCCATGAGTAATTTTCCACGGTTGGCCACCAGGGGCGCAAATACTAAAAAAAAAATCATAAAAAAATGTCTGACACGCACATGCATTGGTCTACACAGCTCAAATTCACATCACACGTGTGATGTGAGGGTATTAATAGAATGCACTATTAATTGTTATCTAAATGAACACTATAGCGCCCCCTACAGTATTGGTAAAATACACAACTTTGTCCGATTGGCATGAAACTTGGGGAGATAATTGGGGGCATTAAAAGGGTCAAAAAAGTCCATTACACCATACCTGTATTATGTACGTGGTTGCCGGTGCAAAGCCACAGACCCCTCTCATATAGAGTCAGAGTCACACAGCTCAGGGCCACACTGCATATTAACATTGTTCTTCGTTTTTCCGCCAAAACAATCGCATTTTTCACCCCCTGAACATTCACGAAAAGTCTCACATGGGGGTATAGGATCGACCGGCTCGGCAAAAAATTTCATAAAATTGGTTTCAGGAAAATGTCCCATGCCCCCTGACTCGACAGCGCCACCTAAAATTTCACCCCTATGGGAGAGGAGCCTGGTTTATTTTGGAAAACACACACAAAAAGCAGAACAGTGATAGAGAATGGGGGGACAAGCATAAATATGAATTGAAGCACTGCTCTATGACAGACAGGAAGTCGGCCATTTTGGATCAAAAATTCGCCACTTCATTCGCAGCGTGTTTTCAAAACGCTACTAGTCTCAGGTTTTTGGTCCAAATGAGCTCAGATTTCACATGCCACATCCAGACAAGTGGGTTTTCAGAAGTTATCCACGTTTTCTCCAAATTCCACACAGTTCGCCCGTACGCCGCCATCGAAATACGTCTTCGTTTCCTGTTTTTTCGATGTCCTCTCACTACCACAGGCATTGCCCTACAGAGCTCACATTCACATCACACGTGTGATGTGAGGGTATTAATAGAATGCACTATTAATTGTTATCTAAATGAACACTATAGCGCCCCCTACAGTATTGGTAAAATACACAACTTTGTCCGATTGGCATGACACTTGGGGAGATAATTGGGGGCATTAAACGGGTCAAAAAAGTCCATTACACCATACCTGTATTATGTACGTGGTTGCCGGTGCAAAGACACAGACCCCTATCATATAGAGTCAGAGCCACACAGCTCAGGGCCACACTGCATATTAACATTGTTCTTCGTTTTTCCGCCAAAACAATCGCATTTTTCACCCCCTGAACATTCACGAAAAGTCTCACATGGGGGTATAGAATCGACCGGCTCGGTGAAAAATTTCATAAAATTGGTGTC
The DNA here is from genome assembly GCF_009829125.3 of Periophthalmus magnuspinnatus. Lineage (NCBI taxonomy): Eukaryota > Metazoa > Chordata > Actinopteri > Gobiiformes > Gobiidae > Periophthalmus > Periophthalmus magnuspinnatus. The sequence goes on from NC_047132.1 coordinate 4,428,460, forward strand.
GGGAAAATGTTCCATGCCCCCTGACTCGACGGCGCCACCTAAAATTTCACCCCTATGGGAAAGGAGCCTGGTTTATTTTGGAAAACACACACAAAAATCAAAACAGTGATAGAGAATGGGGGGACAAGTATAAATATGAATTGAAGCACTGCTCTATGACAGACAGGAAGTCGGCCAATTTGGATCAAAAATTCGCCACTTCATTCGCAGCGTGTTTTCAAAACGCTACTAGTCTCAGGTTTTTGGTCAAAATGAGCTCAGATTTCACATGCCACATCCAGACACATGGGTTTTCAGAAGTTATCCACGTTTTCTCCGAATTCCACACGGTTCGCCCGTACGCCGCCACCGAAATACGCCTTCATTTCCTGTTTTTTCAATGTCTTCTCACGACCACAGGCATTGCCCTACAGAGCTCACATTCACATCACATATGCAAGATTGGGGCATGAATGGAATGCAATATTCATTTTAATCAAAATTAACACTATAGCGCCCCCTACAATAGGGGTGAATCGCCAACATTATCGGATTCCTTCGAAATTCAGGGAATAAATCGGTGGCATCAGAAGAAACAAAAAATTACATTATGGCCATGGGTTATTTTCCACTGTTGGCCACCAGGGGCGCAATGAATTGAAAAGAAATTGGCACTTGGCACTTTGACTTGCATGTCTATGAATTATACCTACTCTTAGGTTTTTCATCCGAATTACATCAAACTCCACATACAGCATGTACATATGTCGATTGTCAATAATCATCCACATTTTGGGGATATTCTTTATGGTTCATGAGTAGGATGCCCTCAAAATATGACTTCGTCATTGGATTTAAATTCCTACACGACTTTTCCTTAAGTGCAAATGAAACCTATCTAGTCCTAGGTTTTTCATCCAAATTACCTCAAACTCCACATACAGCATGTACACATGATTATTGTCAATAATCATCCACATTTTGGGTATATTCTTTCTGGTTTATGCACAGCACACTGTCAAAATATGACTGCTTTCCTGCATATTTGATTCACTCTCACAGACACATGGATCAGACTAAAAAGCTCAAATTCTAATCACTGATGCGGATTAAAACTGTGAATAGAGAACCATAATAAACATGTGGCCAGTGACCTCCATAGCGCCCCCTACTGTACAGGTAAAAAACTCAACTTTGTCCGATTGGCATGAAAGTTGGTGAGATCATTGTGGACCTCAAAAGAGGCAAAAAAGTCCATTACACCATACCTGTATTGTGCACGAGGTTGCCGGTTCAATGCCGTGGACCTCCATTATAATGTGTTGGTCACACATATTTATATAGAAACTGTGTGAAGGGGGGCGGATTGCGGCCGTGGGGTGGCCGGGTGGGGAAAATGGTGCGTGGGGGCAGTGGCCAGCCCCGGGCGGTTGCATGGGGGGGCGGTCGCATGGGGGGCGAGGGCCATCATCGCCGCTTGCGGCTTTAATTATTTTTGTTTTTAGAAATCAATTAAGAACTAATGTGCTAATAAATCACATCAAAGATGAACCCTTTAGGCTCCTGTTTCTTTCATATTTTGTGTATGAGTTCAATTTAAACAAAAAAGGAAGACAAACTGCTAGATGTAAATTATCTAATAATGTCTCTATCTGATCTTTAATAAAACTGTCTTCTATAAAAACTACAGCTATTGGAAACAGACCAAAAGAAGGAAATAGACTTAGCAGTCCTGAACATGTCGACCCCAGTACAGACTATAACCAGTATTTATGTGAGTGAAGTTTGTTTATTTCTCTTTTAACAACATGGATTTGAACTTTTAAAACATAGTCTATTTGCTACTTAATAATGCATTTGATTTGTACAGCACTCTGTGATAGAAATTTAAGTATAGTCATGTTGTGTATTTAAAAGTCATTTGATCTGTGTCAGTCTGCCAGACCCAGACCAGACATTAACATGTGTGAAGCTCTGTCTCCATCCCACAGGAAACTCGCTGTTGTTCTACCTGTCTAAGTGTGAAAGTTCATTATCATATGGGTGTGAAACAAAAGTCACTCTGCTTTGAAATGTATGTAGCATTGTCATTCTGGTATAAAATAGTCAGAGCTCAGATGCTCAGGGTGGCTGGTGGGTGGGTCGTTGGGTTGTTGAGACTTGGACTTAGAGGGAGAGGGGAAATGGGGGAGAGGCCGGGAGGCTCTCAGTCTGTGGCCAGGGCAGGCCTGGGCCCTGTCCTGTCTGTATCTGCTGTAACAAACAATAAACCTTTTTTCCTGGATTGCAAAACTCACCAAGCTGATGCTTGCAATGGATTACTTTTCATCTACAACTGTAATTTTTCCACAACAACTCAAAGATGCTTTACATTATATTATTCACTCACAACCTCTGACCTCTGGTGCTGGTAATGAAAGAGACTGACATAAGCAACACACAAACACACACACACACACACACACACACACAGACACACACAGTATTCCCAGTGATCTCCGTCCTTCTAACCAGGCCCATCGTTGCTTAGTTTCTTAGATCTCAAGGTGGTATGCTCTATAATGATAATCAGTATTACTCTTACTGTTACATGACATTTTTAACCCTACATGCATGTCACAGATTGTTTTTGTTTTGAGAAATTACAACTAAGCACAGAGTAGTGGGCGGAGACAGGGGCTAAATGAAAACAGCTTTTCTGAGTACTCAGAGCTCAAGCACAGGATTATACAGCATTACTCAAACATGTGTCAATCACAACATCATTTTGAGTAAACTAAAGAGGAGCCACCATTATAATGGTTTAAAGTTCATAAAAGCCACTGTGGGGTGACAGTGGCTCAGTGGTTAGAGTGTTGGTCCCCCAACCTGAAGGTTGGAGGATCAAGTCCCCCTTAGGCAAGACAGGTCGGAGGGGCTTCTGTCAGTCTCCCCAGGGCAGCTGTGGCTATGAATAATGACTGTAGTGTAGTGCTTTGACAAGCCTGTAAAGTGCATTGTAAGTATAAAAGTGAATTTACATATGTCACCTTTTAAAACTATAATTAAATATAATGAATATGAGGCATTGGTATTCATTTTCACCAACATCATAACACACGTAACTATGTGATATTGAATACTCGTGACTGTATATTCACCAGCATTAGCCTACTTAGTCTGTTTGTTAAGTTTGAATGATTCTGTGAGGAATTACAGTGCATATTTATCATGTAGAAATATAGTAGTTAATAGTATAATATAATTGAAAAAACAGTAGAAACCTGATAAAGTCTGAGAGCCACAGTTCTAAACGTAACCTTATACCAATACCAATATAATGAGCAAAATCAGGAGACATATTTTTATGTTTATTCATAACAGAAACATAGGGAAACAATTTTGTAAACAGCACCATTCCCACAGTGTAAAAGCATTTAAATGGGTAAAAACAGGAATTCTCCATCAAAACTCAGGTTAATATCGGGCTTGGTTTTATTGATGCATTTCACACCATAAAACTTCAGATTTTAAACAAATTGTTCTTTTCAAGACATTTTCAATGCGCTTTCAAAACTTTTTTTTTTTTTTTTTTTACATAACTGGATGTAGGTAGTAGCACAACATAATTTGCACAAGTCAGAACCAAGTCGCATACAGTTTTTCAGTCATTCTTGGCTGGTAAAAAAAATGCAATGAGTGAATAGTAATTGGATTTCAAAAATAAAACAGAAGGGACCTGCTGACCTGCATGGAGGGCATCTGGTTTAAAATATATCATATCATATCATAACACACATGAGCGACATCTGTACTTTAGTGCCAACAGTAAGCCACTTTAAGGACAGACATGTACCTTTATCCTTGATCCAAAATAATACAGTATCTGTATACAAGTCTGTATTCTGAAAATGTTGATCTTATGAACATTTCCAAAACTGCAACAATTATTTGGACAGTTTCTCTAAAGGTACAGTAACTTAAAACTATACTTTGGAACATTCTCCATGGAAATTGAAGCTTTATGCTACATTGTGTAAGAACACTTCCATGGAAACGAGCAGGTGAAGATCTTCCCCGGACCAAATAAGGTTATGGAGATAGAGCATGCTCACTTTAAGGACACGTGTTTTTCTACAATTTTCAATGCAATAAAAACACAGCCAAAATGAAAAGAAATTTGTCCTTTTTTTAAGTCTATTTTTTGTCCAAAAAAGTTACACCATGTGTTTAAGGTCCAAACTACATGGAAATTTGTTCAGCAAAAAATCCCATATTTTTGTTGGTGACAAAAATCCAATTTTCTTATAATTTGTAATGATTTGACAGTGATTCATCACAACAGTAACTGAAGGCTGACAAATATTAGTTTAATCTGAATAGTTGTTGCAGGCCAGAAAATGTTTTATTTTGTAAATTTTTGACATGTGCCCAATAAAAACACATGAAATCACAACTAAATGTCTCTTTAGATAGTCTATTTTTTTTAGCAAAGTTTAGAATGAAAACCAAAACCACAAATGCACATGATGCACAACGTAATAATGGCTGACAACTTAAAACATGTCAAGAACATACAACTTCTGTCCATTTAAAATGTAGTAACCACAATTAAATAAAATAAAAAAGGAAACTCTTATGTTTAAACCAACTATTCCCCACAATCGTCTCTGTAATTGTGATTTCACTCTAAATATTTTAGTGACATTTTTGTCCAACACAAAATATATATATTTTAAAGAATTTGGGTCTTTTTTGGAGTTTACTTTATTATATTTAAAGGCGCACTATGTTACTTTTCTGGCAGTGGTTCAGCGACCTGCATGACACAACAGAAATGCGTTGCTTGGAATGTTTCACAGTACGACATTGGTGGAAAATCATCATCCGATATGATATTAGAAAAAAACAAATAAAAATATGTATTAGCTGATACTAATACTGGGACCAACATATCATCTATCTCCTTTGTGCGGATGGGCAAGTTTAATGCCATACTGTGTAACTTTCTAGGTAAAACAAAATCTCCAAGGAGTCAAGCAGATGGCATACCTTTACACAGAAGTTACACAGTGCACCTTTAAAATGCACAAAATGATTACAAGAGGTTATGCACTGATGGTTTTATTTGCGCAACAGACAACATGCCTTTTCCTTTTTTTCGGCCAAATTTTCGTCCATGGAGCTGGGGTTTTTTGTTTAGGTCAAATTATCTTTATATGGCAAAATGGAAACTGAAAGTAGTTTATCTGCTGTATTTACTATGCTAAGTTTAGCTACGCTTGTTAGCTTAGGGGAGATAAAGGACTTCAACTTGCCCAACACAGACTGAGAAACATGATATTTAAGGAGAGACTCCCAAAAAAACCTGAACATTGAGATGTTGTCTGCATTACCTCCGTCTGTGTTTTTCAAACTCTAGAGTGTGATGATGTCATACTCTCAGATGGGAGCAGGGGCCTGTTTTTCTTATTGTTTGTACTTTTTGATTGCACTTTTCCATGAAACAACCAACAATAAATGCACAAATGTTGAATAGGATCATTTCAATTGGTGACTAGACCCAAGAACTCAGTGTAACACAACTCAATTCTGCATTTTAACAATAATTATTTTAGCTGCCCCATCTGTATTCAATATTATTGGCTTATAGAACATTGTGATGTGATCTGAAACCCAGCAATATTGATACTTTGCAACTGACATCATCACCATTCCCTGGGAGTGTGATGCTAACTGAAAGCACTACTCTGTTAAAAGCTGTTACTCAAGTTTGACTTAATCTGAGCTTTATTTTAACACAATCTGACCACGCAGAGTTGGCTTGGTTGGAACAGGTGAGCTGATTTTGTGCTGCTCAGACAATCTTGAAATCTTTTGTATCTGTGTTTGCTAATATGTCCATTTTATCACCATGGTAACTGCTGAACATTCCGTCAAAAGAGATACATGTAAAACACCCCCAGCCTGAGGTCACAGCAAAGTATTAATTGGCAGGTATTTCCATAGTGGCCATTATCACGTTATCAATTTCTACTCACTCTTACTCAACACAAACAGCTGAAGACTGAAATCTCAAAAATCAATCGTATTCACAGTGTAACTTAACCCTCTGTTTATGACACACGCTCCATATATTTTTCGTCGTAATCCTAATCCATCTACTCCCTACCTTCCATTCCTAGCTTCCATATTTAAAACTACATAAAATCATTCTGGACTGTTCTCTCCGGAGCTGGTGGAGTGAATCCTTGACCACTGGGTGAGAGGAATAAGCCAGGCTACAAAAGTCTCTGTCACTTTCCTTCTTGTGTGCAGGCTCTGACCACAAGGGGGCATATGTGAGTCCAGTAGAGGTTGGGTCTCTGTAGAAGAAGACTAGAGCAGTAGTTTTTGTTGCGTTCTGGAGGTTGGTGGCTCTTGCTCCTCAGTCGGTGGAGAAGAGGTCCCCTGCGGAGGGTAGAGGAGCCAGCCCCCCGGTCACATTGGGCAGCAGGGAGAGGTCGGGCAGGCTCTGGATGTGGGACTTGAGCTCCTTTCGAACCTGGGTCACCCGTGCTAGCTTCTGTTTGTACTCCTGTAACATAGAAACAGAGGAGGAGGATTAAAGAGGAGACAGACTCTGTCGCTCTCTATCCAAACAATATTAACCAAAGACCAGGCATGTTTATTTGGATTGATACTTTGCAGCTGATGTTGTCAACATTGTCCTGAGGGAGTGAAGCTAAATTGAGGCACTGCTCCGTCTGATGCTCTGTTGCTCAAGTTTGACTTAAATATGAGCTTTGTTTTAGCACAATCTGTATATAAACGAACTGACTTAATTAAAGCTACAATAGGTGAGCTGATTTGTACCGTTAAACATGTACCTCTCAAATCACATTAGACCAAAGTCACAAGCGAGTTAGAATTAGTCAACTGTTTTTCAGTTAGTCCCTCTCATCTTTTTTGATAAAAATATAACACCTAAATGGGAAAATGAATGTTTATACTGATCACAGGCTTACAAAAATGTGTTGTTTAAGTCATTAAAGAAAAGTTTAAAAGTTTAAAGATGTGGAGAATCCTGCTTCATCATCTTGGAAATGTACTTCAGTCTGGTTTCTCAGTCTGTGATGATGTGGTTGGATTGAATTATGGGATAATAAGCAATGTAACTGATTAGATATAATGTTGATATTCAATATTATAATGAAAAAATTGTCTTGAAATAATCACTCATTATTCTGGCATTTAGCAAATGCCAGAAAAAGTTTGGCTGATTTCATGTCAGACAGCGAGGGAAAATTTGTCTTTTTATAAAGTGTTATTTAGAAAAGGTCATGTTTGAATGTTCCCTTGTAATGCAAGTGGAAATGAAAAATATCTAAAATAATGAAGCATTTCCTGCCACTACTGTACATTTTAAATTTGATCAAATGAGGGAGAATAAATACAAACTGAGACATAAACATCAGAGCGAAGATAAATTACAGCAACATGAATTTATATATTATTTGATTTGAATTAAAATAATATTAAATCAGGAAAAAGGAAGTTGAGATTGTACTACTTTTCAAGAAATAAATGTATTTAAAAAGTTGCTCAAATAAATATAAGTGATTAGTGCCATCTGTGCTCATACTGAATACTATGTGCAAGTACAGTAGTACCTCAAGCTTCTTCTCACGTTCAGACAGCGCCTCCTTCTGGCTGTGAATGTACTCTGTGAGCATTCGGGCCAATTGCCTGCGGTCCTCCAGCTCTGCAGCCAGACGCCCGTTATACTCAGCCAGGAGCAGACAGGCTTCATCTACTGTTTTAGACAGGTGATCTGCGGCCTCCTTATCTGCAACAGGGGGGAGAATGGTAAGCCTGTCACGATATTTACTTATCTTTCAATGCACAGATGGAAGACAGACGGAACAATACATTTTCAGGGTCAATATTTATTGTGGAAACTTTTTCTTTGTACTGGTGAGGAGTTTTTTGATATTTGTTCATACTATGATGTAATTTGAGCTGTAGAAGGGTGAATACTCAACATCTACAGCTCATTCTAGATACAAACCATGTTTGTATATTGTAAGTTTAAAATAGTCATGTGTGTATTATTCACTTGTGTATCTTAAAGTGTTTCCTTTTCGTTTCTCTATGCATATTAGTTTTCCATTTATTATTTGTGTTCATCATAAACAGGTGAACGTTGCATAATAGGGTACTGCCATAGAAGCCAATTTAAAAAAAAATCATGATATAAAAGAAAATTTTCAGTAACAATATAACTGATTACATACCTAAGGGAACTTAATGGTGTCATTTAGGGTATTTGTTCTTTCCTGTTTCAAGCTAAAGCTTTAAGTAATAATTTTAAGTTATATCTAACGTCCTTTCTTTGTCATGTGCAGGGCCTTAGCTGTGGTAATTAGTCAGCCACAATGCATGAGGAAATATATTGCATCAAGAGCGATATGATGTAGCCCAGCCCTTTTGAGTATCAGTCATCTCATATTTAAGTCACAACCTTCAAACGAAGATTTGATTATAAAAGCATAATTTTTTTTAAAACTAAGTAAAAATAATGTTGTCTGACCGGTGATCTTCTCGAGCAAAGACACATCCTGGACCTCCTGAGGCAGAGAGGCGATCTTCTGACGCACAGCAGCATCTCCAGAGGCTGCGTTCTCCAGGTCCTGCAGAGCCTTCACCAGCTCCTCTGTCTGAGGTTAGACATTAGATTATATGAAAAGACTTATATAACACTCATTCATTATTAGTAGTAAATAAAAAAGACTGTACAGGTATTTGAGCAAACTTTGTCCCAGTCCTATCCAGTGCAGATATATTGTATAAGCGGCTCTTGATCAAAATGAGACCACTGTGTATTGTTTGTAAAATTGTGAAATGTGCTTATAAACTCATTGTGGTAAATAATTACAATGCTCGGAATGCATGCATCAGGTACAGTGCCTTTAAATGTATGTAAATGTATACAACTTTAAAACATTTAATTATTTGAAAAGACTGATGTAATGGTCACCCATAACTATTCCTCACATATTCTGGCAAAATATATAGTATTTAGAATACAACTCTTCCAAAAAAACTAAACAAATGTTACTTTCATTTGTTGAATGTAGCAGACCTAATACTGAGTAAAGCAGAGATAATTGCTTCACAGAGTTTCCTCAAATGTTGTCAATAAAAAAATCTAATTACAATAGCTTCAAGACATTTTAAAAGCATGTGAGCTCTTACGAGTTGAGCTGCTGTGGCATCTGTGTTTCGGGGAGACAGGTGGCTTCTGTAGTCATCATCTTCATCCTCCTCTTCCTCCTGGATCTTCTGATAGGCCCGTTTCACTGGCTTCTTCTCCTCTGTGACAACATACATTCATATTATCACTTTGTCTGTACCAGGGGAGTAGGAAGGTCATATTTGGGTGGAACATATAAAAACATTTCTGTTGCAACATAACATACATTATCATTGCAAAGATTAAGAAAGAAATGTAATCAACATTATGGCCCTAGCATCATGTAACGTCTGCCAACTGTATGTTTCCAGTAGATGTGTTGCCTGAAATGTTCCACAGTATGGCATTAAACTTAAATATGCACATGGAGACAGGTGGAGACGGGTGAAGTTATCTGTGAATCTGTGAAGAGCCGAGCCTCTTCATCGTAAGAATGCAGGTTTTTCAAGGTAATTCATACCAATAAAAACAATAATTTAAAAAATGTTAGGCAAGTTAAATGTCACGTTGGAACATTCCAGGCAAAGCAAAAACATCTCCTTGGTAGACAAGTAGGTGAAAGACCCTCCTCACCATAAACGTTACATACTGCACCTTTAAATACTTATACCTCACCTATGGGCTTGGGGCTGTTGGAGTCTTCTATGGCCAGTTTGAGCTGCTGTATAAAGTCTGGTCTGTACAGGTTTCTCTCCTTCCAGATGTTCAGAAGTCTCTCCAGGTGCTTTTTACAGCCATCGTCCCCCTGACTGGAAAAGTTAAAAGTGCATAGGACAGGTTAGCGTTTTACTTACACTCTTGCGCAACTGTCACCTAATAACCTTAAGAGTCAAAACATCTCTAAATTTCACAATAGTTATGATTAGACTAATAAAAATAAATCACAACACCTTTATTTTGTCAACTCTAGGCCTGCCATAATAACAAATTTTGAAGTTCAGTACTGCTGCAGAAAATATAGACGATAAACGATAAAAATGAAAAAATGCCTTCCTTGTGCTTTAACTGTCCCTGCATTTTCAATGGAATTTTCACTGTTGATGACATAGAGACATTATGTTTTAGAATTCAATGCTACTTTCTGTATTTTGTACACCAAATGCCACTTAACTGAAAAACTATGAAAAATATATTTCCCACAAGTACTACCCCACCAAACCAAGTCATAAATAGAAAAACACGAAAACCTGTCAGATGCACTTTAAAGTAATTTGCTTTTGCTGTCTACCTCTCTCCTCCACAACAGTTTGTGTTTTAGAATGACTGAATAATAGAAGTGTAATGATTAGTAAAGTACATTTACATAAGGTTTACCTGGCGACATGGGAGCAGGCATCAACCAGCACAGACTCAAAATCTTTGGTGAATTCTGGGCCTTTCTTTTTGCTGTTCTGGATGACGTCATTCGCCAAATAGAGAAATGTTAATTTTCGACTGGACTTAGCTGAAAAACATACAAGAAAAGCAAAAATGTTAACAACACCTAATGTATCAATCTACTACTGCTAATAAAAGGCCTGAGGCAAAACAGGCAGGTATCTATGGAAGATGGTATGTTTAGACTTAATCCTGTTTAACTGGACAATACATGTGGAACTGGCCCACACACACCACATCGAAATTGGGACTTAAGTGTGACTAATGCTGAACTAAACTTGGATTAGACTATGACAAACCAGGATTTGAACAGGAAAGTCTACACATTAGGGCATATCTTCTTCAAATATGATTTACTGTAAGACATTTTATTCCAATGCAAATTTACAACTTAAAGAATTTTACAAAAGGTGAACTGTCTTGAAACCTTTGTTGGTGAGAACATTTTAAAAATGAATTGTAACATTCTCAACACCTTATGTATCAATCTTCTATCATTTATCAAGGCCTGACCCAGTAGAGGCAGGCTATGTACAGGACTGGCCAATACATGTGGGACAACTATGACTCCTGCTTTCTGAAGCTCTATGGCTGCACTTACACACCACATTAAAACTGACACTAAACACGGAACTAAATTTGGACCATGACTAAAATAGCAGGACAAAACCAAGTCAACATTTAGGACTGGACTGAGTTCAAACTAGGGCCAAACCACAGACTCTAATTTACAGTGATCCTGATATTTTCTTGGAATAATTTTGGCTACAAATGAATAATGACTCATACTTATTTCAATGCATATTTAAGATGGTTTTGTTTTTAATTCAATTCAAAGTATTTTGCTTAAAGGGAATTCTTCTGAACTGGTATTATACTGTTATACTATTTCTGCAAGCTGACAAGAATGTTTTTGCATATGAATTGTAATGTTGTCATTGTTCACTGTTATTTATATTATGTACTACTTAAGGCTAGTTTAGCCCAGGAAAAAGTGATCAAATAATCAATTTGTTCCATGCACCAGCAGATTTTCAAAACTACATTCATTCAAACTAATAGAACTGAGACATTAGCAGCCAGGGGGGCGGTGCAAGTGCGCAAACTGCAGCAGTAGCACATGTGTAACTAACCCGCTGCCATGCCCTTCTGCTCGGCTCACCTTTCTTGAGCTCCCGGTGCCACACTTTGACGATGAGGGCTGAGTGTTTGCGGTGGTGTATGATCCACAGGGACAAAGTTTGGACACTCTGCTGCGAACTGCTCAGCTCCGACAGCTTCTTCTCCAGCGCAGACTCTGAGAAGGACGCCATGCTTCGGTCTATCTCCGCCAAAACTATCCCCAGAACCGTGAGATGTGGCCCGCTGCGACCTTAATGCGTATCAACACCCCAGAATGAAAACCAAAAAGATAACGCAATCGAGTCTAGTCGCAGATAGGTTGGATCTGGGCAGCTGTCCCTGTTTGTTTACAGCTAATGCTAGCAGCCTTTAGCTACCTCCGCTCCACTAAACCCCCCCCCCCCCCCAAATAAAAACAACTGCAATTAAAAGCAAAACGATCTCTTTCGGTTTGAGGCTAGAGTGTAAACTTTGTAATATTAGAACGCCAGAGACCAAACTTTGCCAGTGATGTCCAAACTAACCTGAATACTTATCCAAAAAATGGCAGCTCGTACTTTCACCTCGGCGTGTGCGCGTCGCTTACGTATGACGTAAGCAAAAGCGACACGGGACTCCAAGAAATCAAGTCAAAACATTAAAAAAACGGACACGGTTTGGGGTAATAAGGGAAAAAAGAGGGGGAAATGCAGAATTACAATTTGCCAACTATTTGCTATTTATTTAAAAGGTAAAAAATTTCAGCAATAATAGACAATATCTGAAATTGCACAAATAATGAAAGGGATTTGGATAGGCCTATGTACTCCATAATGTTGATTATTTGTAGGAAGATAAGATAAGATAAGATATGCCTTTATTAGTCCCACAGTGGGGAAATTCCATAATTGCACCGCACAGTTAAAGAACAGAAGGAAAATGGTACATGCAATAAAACAAGATAATAGATAAATTGATTAAAATAATAATAATTTAAAAAAGACTTAAAATATACTAAAAATAGACTCTAATATAACATTTCCATAAAGTGACTTGAGTATTGCACATAGGTGTTAACAGTGTTCATTGAAGTGTGAGTACAACATATTTTTAAAGAAAAACTCTGACACAATCACACATTGCCCAAGAAATATGTTAAAATAATGTAATCATTTCTCCAATTTTGGCAGATGGGGAGCTGCTGAAAGTAATATTGTTAAAATCAGTGCTGGAACTTAACAAAGTAAAGTAGTAAAGTACTCTACTTTAATTTTTAAATATCTGTACTTAACTTAAGTAGATTTTAGAGTGTATACTTTTTACTTTTACTTCACCGCATTTGAGAGCAGGTATCTGTACTTTCTACACCACTACATTTTTTGGACTGAAAAATAAAATATGAATCAATAAGAATCATATGATTTAAGCTATCAAAAATAAATACACAAATTTCATAAGAAAAATAGATTTGTATTGTTACTGTTGACCAAAATCTGTATTGTATTTAAATCAATATCACTACAAATAACAAATTTAAAACACTTGTGTGAAATACTTTTACTCTTTACTCTTAAAGTACATTTTTAAACAGGTACTTAAATACATTTACTTAAGTAGATTTTTTCATGTGATACTTTTACTTGAGTTACTTTTTACCTCTGTATCTTGTTAGGCATGTTCTATCAAAATGACAACTGGATTCGGTCAGTTCAAATCTCAAAAGTTTATTCCCCTGACAGTTACAATCTAATACAGTACCAGGGCCAAATGGTCTATCCCTCGAATGTGCAGCAGGCGGTCTGTCTGCCTTTCCGTGGCCCCGAAAAAAATAAAAATAAAACATGCAACATGAATATGCAAATATTATGTTGAGCAGGTTGACGCCTTGGTTCCTCCCTCCGGCCTCGTTCACCTCTCTCGAACATCCCCGACTGCACCGGTCTGTTTTTCGGCCTTGAGTCTCCTCCGGCTGCCTTATCTCCATAAGGAGTTTCTGCAAAGCACCAACTGCTTCCCATAATTCATATCACACAATGTTGCCTTTAAAGAAAGACTGTTATAATGAGTGAATAGTTTCAGTGTTAGAGTATAGTGCTTGTTAGACTATCTTCAAAAGGGTACAACACTGATGAATAGTTTCAGTGTTAGAGTATCAAACCAGTGCTCAAACTTTAGTATAAAAATAGTGCTTGTTAAACAACCTTCAAAAGGATACAATATTCAAAGGATATGAGTTCAGTATAAAAATGGTGCTTACAGGACAATATTCAAAGGATATATACATTTTTTGTGTTTATATATATATATATATATATATATATATATATATATATATATATATATATATATATATATATATATATATATATATATATATATAAAACTAATATGCATTCAGTATTTTGATATATGTATATGTGATGCAACTAAGAAGCTTTATTACTTAGCATATCCTTAAATCTGTATATTTACTTAAGTAACAAAAAATGAGTACTTCATCTACCACTGGTTAAAATGCAGATTTCTTTTGTAACATGCCAAGGGTCAGGGTCCGGTCACAAATGAAATTTGTGAATTTACTTTATCCTATGCAGGAAAGTACAACAGAGTATAAGCATCACAGTAAAAAACAAATTATGCGGGCGGTACAAGAATAAAGTTGTAAATAATAATTTACGAGAATAAAGTTGAAGCCAGAAAAAGTAATAATTTTACAAGAACAAAGTCGTAATTTTATGAGAAAGTCTTATTTTTTACGAGAATAAAGTTGTAGTCAAAGTAAAGATGTAATTTTATCCAGATTTAAGGACTGACATCAATGTGAAAATGCAGAAAAGCAAATACTGAACTAAAATATGATCAGAGTGTAAAAGAATGGCACTTATTTGAGTTAAAGACATAAGCAAAAACCCACATTTAATGGATGTAAAACTTTATAGATCCACATGTAACCGGTTCATATATATGTATAATTACACAAAATGCTGCTTTTGTCTATCACAGTTTTGTTCATACCTGGTGTTTAATTTTATGTGTAGCCTTGGTCCTCTAGCCGTTTCTTCTGTGTTTTACTTTCTTCTTTGTGTATCCTTCGCCTTGCTCCTGGTATAAATTCAGGGTTTGACTCCCGCCTTTTCCCTTTGCGAATCAGTCTTGGGAAGAGGTCAGTCATCTATTGTGATCCCAATGTTAAAGTGTCCTCTTGTAATTATCTTTACTTTTGTTTACATCTGTGGTTATATTTTATTTGTATTTAAGTTAATGTTGAGCTCCTGTGTTGTTTTGTTGTTTTTGTTTGTTCATGTGGGCAAGTGTGGGGAGATGTTGACTTTGTCCATTGTCTTCTCTCGTGTCGTGTGGGCTGGACCGACGTGTAGTGGCACATGTTCATAAAGTTTTGTACTTTTGTGGAACAGATTAAAGGTGACTGCCTCCAAAAGTTGCCTCCGTGTCTTGGGGCTCCTTAGCACCTTGCAACACAACGCAGAAGTCCACCGGTCATACACAGCTAAATACAGGAGTTTTTGGACGATTTTCACCAGTAACCTGTTCCCTTGGCTTTGAGATTTCTACCCTTCTTTACACTTTACGAGCTTGTGGAGCCCTGCGCAACCAAGCAACGGCAGTTCATATTTACACAGTGTACCTGGAACATACACGGATGCACAGTACTCCAGACCCTGTACTGGGGAACAGCGAGGACAGTATGCTGTGTCAGTTCTGCATAAAGAATTTGGGATCAGGGTCTGGAACCAGCTTCAGCTCTATGTATTAGGTGAAACTGCAGACAGTTGGAGACAGAAACAGGACAGTGCAGTAGCAATAGAGATTAGGCTACATTATAATCGGCGCGTAAAAAAAGGGCTGTCCAGTGTGCACAGGGACTGAAGTTATCTACAATGAGCACATCTTTGAACGGTGATTGTGTGCAAAGTACCCATGTTTAGAAGAACAGAGAAGCGAAGCGAAGTATGGGTAAAGATCATGCTGAGACTCCTCCACCTGTTTGAGGCTCGGAGCACAGCCTGTGTCCTGTCCATTGAGCCCCAGAGAACACCACGCTCTGCAGGCTTTTGCCAAGGAGGAGTTCGGTCACTCCAGGCCAGGGAAAGGTGGCAGCTAAACTGCGATGGTTATCTGTTCAATAACTAACAAACATATGAGACATGTAAAATACCAGCATTTCAAAGCTTGATCTCCTTTATGGGCATTTATATAAACTTTTAATTCATCCAAGTGCCACTCTTTTGCAGTCTGCGTTCACTTTAATTTGACATCAACCCCTAAATCATTAAATGTCAAGATTTGGTAATATTAATTACTATAATTTGATAATATTATGACTTTATTCTAATAAAATTATGAATTTATTCTCAAAAATGTTTGACTTTTTTGCCCCCATCATCACAGTGTACAAGCCCTAACCACCAATATCTTATGCTTTTGATCAATTTTCTTTAAAATGGTAAAATGGTTATTTGAAATGTTTTAATTTAGAATTAGTAATTAATATATACATATATACATATATATATATATATATATATATATATATATATATATATATATATATATATATATATATATATATATATATATATATATATATATATATATATATATATATATATATATATATATATATATATATATATATATATATATATATATATAAAATCTCATCCTTTTTCCACACTCGGGACCTCTACCAGAGGCCTGGGAGGTTGAGAGTTCTGCACACTATCTTTGCTGTTCCTAGTACAGCACTTTCCTGGATTTAGATGTCTGATGTTTTTCCTGGGATCTGCTGTAGCCACTCCTCCAGTTTGGGGGTCACTGCCTCGAGTGCTCCGATGACCACGGGCACCACTGACACCTTCACCTTCCAGGCCTTCTCCAGCTCTTCTTTGAGCTCCTGGTATTTCTCTAGTTTCTCATGTTTCTTTTTCCTAATGTTCCCATCACTTGGTACTACGATGTCCAGCACAACGGCTTTGCTCTGTTGTGCATTTTAACCAGTGGTAGATGAAGTACTCATTTTTTGTTACTTAGCCAAGATGCTGTGGGACTTCTGTCTGTAGAAGTCCCACAGCATCTTGGCTTGATCATTCTCCACAACTTTTAGAGGTGTTTCCCCCCTTGACCGGGGTCTCCCGTTCGTACTCTGCACAGATGTTTCTGTACAAACTGTATGAAGAAGTGGACTAAATGAGTGTGAACTCGCCCATAGTGTTCAGCTCCAGTCAAATGAAGCTTGTCGAGGCAGTGGTTACAGGACAAATTTGTAGCCTGTCTCCATAGAGACTGCAGCGCATTGTGCGCTCTGCTGAGAAGGTGATTGGCTGCAGCCTTCCATCTATACAGGACCTGTACGTCTCCAGGACTCGGGGGCGAGCAGGCCGTATAGCAGCTGACACCTCTCACCCTGGACATGGACTATTTGAGCCACTTCCCTCTGGCAGGAGGCTACGGTCCATTGGGACCAGAACCTCTCGCCATAAGAACAGTTTCTTCCCCTCTGCTGTTTGTCTCATGAACACTCTATAATATCGGCACTAAACTGGACACTTTATAACACCGGTCACTTTAATAAGCCACTTTGCACTGTTGTTCTGATGCTGCTATTGTACATATTTTTTCCCTTTAAGTATTTCATTTGATTTTTTTTAAGCATATCTTTTTAACTTTGTGCATGCTCTTATTTGTATTTGTATTTATTCAGTGTGTTTATGTTGCACTTTTTCACCGTATCAAGTTCCTAGTTTGTGAACTGTGTTCACAGACTATGGCAATAAAAGTCTTCTGATTCTGATTCTGATTCTGATTCTGATATTTGGAATTCTGACCGTGACTTTCATGGCAACCAAGAGCCAATCTGGAGCGAAGCTGTTGAAGACAACACCCCCTCCCCCCGCACTGCTGATGTGATTGACAACTTAGCAACGCTGTCAATCAAACCTGTTGCTAACGTTAGCAGGAGCAACCTCAGGGAAAGAAGGCTGCTAAGTTGTTTGTTATTAATGTTCATATCTTGAGTTAGAGACACAACAGCTAAATAAAAATACCAGAAGCACGTAGAATGGGTCAATACGAACATTTTGAGACCAAAATGACAAGCTTAACAGCAGCATTTACAAAGAGAAGGGCGGCAGTTGCCTAATGTATAGTGAAATGGAGCCAGAGTCGATGGAGCGGGTTCTAGAGGTGATCGCTCTGTGCCTTTTAGAGTGAGTTCTAGAGGTGACTGCTTTGTGCTGTTCAGGAAAAATTTGAACAACCCTCTTTTGACTATGGAGCAGGTCATATGTGGAATGCACTGCTGCTCATACATGAGAGCTCTCAACACTGGCAGCATTCTCAAACTTTTAAATCAGTGATTGTTTGAGGGTCAAATATGTCACCATGTAAAACAAAATGACATTTTTTTATATTGAGGGGTTGTTGGTTTAACTTTTAACTAACTTTTAAGTAACTTGAAATTAACTGTTCTAATTGTGTGTACAGAGCAGTGTTGGGTGTATAGTGACTCTGTGCTGGTGTGTTATGTTTGCTTATATGTAATTATTACTGATCTTTTCCTCTGTCCTGTAAGCTGTTTTACATCAACCTGCCAGGGGACTAAAGATGGATATTAGCCACGTTGGCTATAATAGTAAACTTTTAGGCTCTATATATATACCTTACTAACTTACATGGGTAAAGTGCCGAACTGGGGGGCACCACTACAGCTTGCACTGTCAAACACTCTGGTGAGTGGGTAAGTGATGATTTTTATTTTCCTTATTTTGGTTTAGTAATTCTAGTAACTTATACAAATATTTCCCATTTGAAATAGGCTAAACTTTAAAAAAAATAAATACATTTAAACACTAGAAGACTTCCGGGACTCTCCATACCCCTGGTATGCGCATGCTCAGACTAACGGAAGAAGACGCTGCGGATCGGGTAGGCGGATCGGGCAGGCTCGTTTCTCGAGCACGGACAGGCTCTGTTGAGGATTGACAGACAGTAGCCCGCTTCGCTTCTCTCCCGGTGCAGTTAGCCCTCTGTGTCCCCGCTCCCTTTGAATGGTGCAACGGCTCTTTTCTGGGATGCGATCATCGTAAAAGCCGAGCGGTTGAAAGAAAGCCAACGCACGTTGCCAGGGGACCTAATACGGTAAGAATCGCCCTTAGCTCTGCTGCCCTTGGATTAGTTAGCGAAACCCCGGGCTGCTGCGGCTAAGCTAACAACATGGATGCTCCTGTGTGCGCTTTGATGCGGTGACAGGAGATTATCCGCTTTAACCAGGGGTTGATTCGCCTCGCAGACCGGTATATTCTGGTTCTCCGCCTCCTGCCGTGCTGTTATTGCTCGGAAGAGGCGGCCAGACGGAGAGCTGATATTGATCGTTGGCGTTACATTCAAGGGGCTGATTTGTGAAGCCGTTGGTAAAACTGGACCACTATTTTAGACACAAATCCGGATTTACAGTCTGTTGACTACTACAGGTTGACTTGAGGTTGTTTAAGGAAGCAGGTGCAATTTCACTGTAGGAACATAGGCGCTGTTTGGACCGCCACAGCAGCAAGTTCTAATGACATTGTTTTTAATCTGGCGCAAATTAGGGGCTTCATTCTGAAATGTATGCCGTGGGCTTTTTCTGTCCCATGTGAAGTCTAAAAGCAGTGGCAGGTGGGATTACAGTGTGCGTGAAGTGTGTGGGTGTGACTACGCGTGTTTGGCACACACGGACACGACTTGTCGTAAAAGTAAAAAATGTAAAGCATACACTTGTGCCTGTGGATATATACATTAGGTAGTGGATGTTATGTTTAATTTATTGTCAAAATTATCTAAAAGTTTGAATTGTAGAGTAGAACAGTAGGAATGGGTTGTCATTTGGTTGTTGACTATTTTATTTTATTGTATTAAAGATGCACTGTGTAAGAAAATACCTGGTTCGATGGACTCACCTGCTTGTCTCCATGGAATAAAATGAATGTCCCTAAAATCTTACAGTGCCCATTAATCTATCTTATCTTGCTTCTATAGTGGCAAAGAGGATGACTT
The DNA here is from genome assembly GCF_009829125.3 of Periophthalmus magnuspinnatus. Classification (NCBI taxonomy): domain Eukaryota; kingdom Metazoa; phylum Chordata; class Actinopteri; order Gobiiformes; family Gobiidae; genus Periophthalmus; species Periophthalmus magnuspinnatus. The sequence continues at coordinate 4,448,183 of NC_047132.1, forward strand.
CATCAAATGAATAGTGATGAATGCGATATCTAAAATGGATAGTATCTCAAATGTTGTGTTGGAGATTAGACATGTGGGAAAATGGGAAATAAAACATTTGGAAAGATAACAAAAAGGTTCTGATTTATCCAGTTTTACTTGTACCTCAGAAATTTACAGATATGTTTTGTATTAGCACCGATATAAAGCATAGTCTGATTTAGTGGCATTGAAGAATAGGTTAAATACTGAATAGGAAGAGGGGAAACTCAACCTCACAAGCCTGGATTGTGAGATTGTTGTAAAGGTGTTGGAATTAGGTCACAGTTGTCAAAAAGGAAGGGAAGTTATAGCATTTTTTATTATTACTGCTATCACTTCTGAAGTTATGTATATATATATATATATTTTGCCACAGCTTAGTGGGGTTGTTGTACAGAGTTGTTAAGTGATGGTGCTACTTCTGGGTCACACTGGCTGCTTTATTTTTTATTTGCCACAATGCAGTGGGTCCAAGGCAGGCATGGTTTGCTCACTCCACTCCCATATTTTTCTATCCACATTTAAGGTCACACATTAGTCTATGACAAGCTCACTGTAAATTGGATATGATGACGGAAATTGATGTTGGAGAAGTGAGCAGTGAATGAGATCTGGTTCATCACCACTGACTCAGACACCAGTCACATCAAATCTGACTCTTATTTGACCTAGAGGAGGGACTTCTCCTGCTTGTTTCCATGGAAATAGTGTTCCATTGGCTATAATCTTCCACAGTATGGAATAAAACTTCTCCTTGGAGAATGTTACAAAGTATGGTTTTAACTTTCTAATTCCATGAAATCATGCAGGTGACATGCCACCTCTACAAAGTTCCACAGTTATGCTTAAAGTAATATGCAATAGTGTTGTGACAATACTAAAATTTAAAACTCAATTTCAATACTTGATACTTTAATACTATTGTCTTTATTTAGACAATAGAATGTCATTTTTAACATTAAATTGTTGTACTTTATTTTGCCTTGTCTATGTGTCGTATACTTGTTTTGATACAACTTAATTTATTCTAAAGCTTTACCGGAAATGTTCATTTCTGTCCTGTGAGTATGACTTTTATTAGTATCGATAAATGTCGAGTATCTAGTGTCGATACTAGTTTTTGGTTAAAGGTATTTGATTTGTCTGTGACTGCACTGCAGTGACACTGAGTAACACTTTTTAAAAAATGTTTTTAAATTGTTTTATGTGACACTGTGACGGAGATTGGTTTAAGAGTAGCCACTGTCCAGCTTAGCTCTGTGTGAGCAGCGCTGCGTACTTTTAGCTCCTAGACAAACTGAACGCTTTACTTTGGTCATCTGCGTGGATACAGCATGGATTTAGTTTAGAAGGGTTTTAGAACATTTTGCACTAAAGCTGAATGAATAAGCAGCCTGCAGGGGATTTAAAAAAGTTTTGAAAGAAATTAACGGAGCTCTGCTACTCGAGCTGTTGTGTCTTTTCCTGAAAAGTGAAATCCGGGATAAATAGATATTCCAGTGGGCCGCCGATGTGCATGTAGAACAGGTAGGGCAGGCAGACACAACAGTAGACTGACAGGTAGAAGTGGGTGGCTCTCACATATTTGTGGCATGCTTAAAACTCTTTAAAATGACAACGATAATAATGAAGTGTATGATGAATATGGTGATACTGACTGTCTTTCCAACATCTACTTGATAAGATTGTGAAGGATAGTGGGCTGTGTCCATCCCCGTACCATCCCCATGAAAAGCTCTGATCGTCCCCGCCTCAATTTTTACCTTCTCTGGGATGAAAGGACAGCTATAATGTCGAGTTTTGACAACCGTAATATGTAATACAAGTAACTTTATGTTAGGTGATGATGTTGCTAAAGCCTTACTCTTACTCGTTCTTAGTTCCTCATTGGTGGTGTAAAATCTTGATCTTGAGCCATGCTTTTGAAAGGGAACCAGTTGAGTTTGGTTCAGATGTTGCTCACGTTGGTTCTGAGGGTCATGGGTGCTGTGCTTTAACAGTGGTGTGATGGTAAGTCACATGGAGCTGCCACATTTTCACTTTCTGTTTCTCTGAACTCTGACACCAGAACTATGAGCCAAACAAACTTGTAATCTTTCATCTGTTATTACTTGAACTTGAACAACTTCACTTTAAAGGTTACATTTTAATCATTCAGTACATTCTTCTCGGCTTCTCAAATTCCACCTCTACAAAACCGGTCTGAAGAGTATAGGAGGTAGGTTAATCTGTACACTTTATTGCCATTTATCTGGAAATATGTCTGCTGCATTTTAACTACTTTTGTCACAATACTAAAATTTCAAATTCTGTTTCGACCCTTAGGAATAGACAATACCCATTCTGATACCACGATGATAATAAAAAACAGGCTTTATTTTGATAATAGTTCTGATACAGCACAAAGTCATTCAAGCTATTCAGGAAAGGTCCTGTGAATGTGACTTTTTTACCATCGATATCTGCTCCAATTTAATTTCAATACTAGCTTTGATACTAATTAGTTTCTTTTGACAACTCTACTCGCAACTACTTTCTTTTTATATTGTTTTCTAATAGTCCTTGGTTGGTCCTTGGTCTTCCTTCTCCAGTCCACTTGCATTAGCCTGTGTTGCTAGCATAATGTCTTGAGCTGCAGTGTTGACGTGTGTCCATTGAGAAAGCTGATTGGACATTAGCTAATGAATTGGATGGACCTGCTCCTCCTTCGCTGTGCTCTGATAATATAGTTCTGCAAGTAGAAAGCTTCTAGTCATTAAAATGCTGCTGAGCTCAGATCGGCCACGTTCTGTACAGTTTGTTAAATGAAGAGCAAAATGTCAGACTCCATACCCATCCGACTGCATTACACATTAGCTAATTGTGATCTCACTATGAAGTGCTGACCAAAAGAGTGCAAAATGAATGAGATTTTGGAGATTAAAAGGGATAAATGCTGAGTAAAAAAAATTCCAACTGTTGTCACCGCAACAGTTTTTGCATTATGTACATCGTGTTATGGTCCAAAACAGTCAAACTTAGTGCATGCTGCCTCCAGTGGCCACTGCCATTTCAAGTTCTATGTGACATCCCACATGACTTGCCCTGATTAAAGACAGATGTTTGATTATATTTAACATACTTATCAGCATTGTTTGAAATTTGGTTGTTTAGGAAATTGAAATAGTAAATCTTGTTACAAAATAATTTTTCTTGAATTGAAAATGAAAGATGGCCTTTCTTTCCAGTGACCTTTTAATCACTCTATCCCAGTCCTACTGTATCCTTACCATGCAGGACCATTTTGGAGCTGTTGGAAATTTTGCCAAACCAAATTTACTCAAAGCAAGATCTTCAAACTGTGATCCAGTCTGCTTGTACATGAGGCCGTCATGTTTGTTTACAGAGCTAATGCTTCAGTGTTCCCTGACATAAAAGCTCTGCTGAAGGAGAAGAAGAGAGTTTTTAGGTCAGGGACCAAGGAGGAGCTGAAGGCTGTACAGAAGAAGCTGAGGAGGAAAATCAAGACAAGCCAAGCCAGCTATAAGAGAAGGATGGAGCAACAGCTACAAGAGAAGAACATCCGGGGGGTGTGGAGAAGTCTAAAGACTGTCTCAGGCTTCAAAGCACCTCCTGACGGAGGAGGACCTGCTGTGGGTGAATGACCTCAATTCTCACTTCCTGAGATTTGATCAATCATCCACCCCTCCCCCCATCAGCTGCCTTCTCTCCCCTCCCCGGCTGGATAATGGGGAACTCCTGCACCTCTTCACACCTCTTCCTCTGCTCTTCAGCCCACCAATACACATGGACTCACCCATCCTCCCAGCCTACCACTGTCATTTTCTACAGCCCAGGTGAGACTGGAGCTCAAGAAGATCAGACCCAGGAAGGCAGCAGGACCAGACGGCATCAGCTCCAGGCTCCTTAAGTCCTGTGCAGATGAACTGTGCAGAGTTATGGAGCATGTCTTCAACATGAGCCTAAAGCTGAGGGTGGTACCATAACTCTGGAAGACCTCCTGTGTGTGGTACCAGTGCCCAAGACGCCACAGGCCAAGGAGCTCAGCAGCTTCAGGCCGGTGGCTCTAACATCTCACCTGACCGCTGGGGTGGACTGTGACCTGGCAGACTGGATCCTGGACTATCTCACAAACCGGCCCCAGTTTGTGAGAGCCAAGAACTGCGTGTTTGATCTCATGACCTGTAGTGTGAGGGCGCCCCAGGGCACTGTCCTCGCGCCCTTTCTTTTCACCCTTTACACTGCAGACTTCAGACACAACTCGGACAGCCTGCAGAAGTTCTCTGATGACTCTGCCATCATTGGCCTCATCAAGGATGATGACGATGTGGAGTACAGAGGACTAACACAGGACTTTGTGGACTGGTGTCAGCAGAACCACCTGATCATCAATGCAGAGAAGACCAAGGAGATGGTGGTGGACTTCCGCAAATGCCACTCTACTGCCCCCTCAGTGAACATTCAGGGAAGGGACATTGAGAGAGTGGACTCATACAAGTACCTGGGTGTTCATCTGAACAACAAACTGGACTGGACTCACAACACAAATGCACTGTACAGGAAGGGCCAGAGCAGGCTCTATCTCCTGAGGAGACTCAGGTCTTTTGGAGTGAGAGGGCCACTCCTGAAGACCTTCTATGACTCTGTGGTGGCATCAGCCATCCTGTACGGTGTGGTCTGCTGGAGCAGCAGCATCACAGAGAGGGAGAGGAAGAAACTGGACAAGGTCATCAAGAAGTCCAGCTCCGTCCTGGGCTGTCCTCTGGAGGTGGGGGACAGGAGGGTCCTGGCTAAGGTCATTTCTATGCTGGTCTATGAGTCTCACCCCCTGCAGGACGCTCTGTCTGCCCTAGAGAGCAGCTTCAGTGACAGACTGATTCACCCTCACTGTGTGAAGGAGAGGTGTCGCAGGTCTTTCCTTCCTGCTGCTGTCAGACTGTACAATGAACACTGTTAACACTGAACATGTGTCATTCATCCATACCTATGTGCAATACTTAAGTCACTTTACGAAGATGTTATATTAGAGTCTATTTTTAGTTTATTTTTAAGTATATTTTTAAAAATTATTTTAAACTATTTATCTATTATCTTGTTTTATTGCATGTACCATTTTCCTTCTCTTCTTTAACTGTGCGGTGCAATACTGGAATTTCCCCACTGTGGGACTAATAAAGGCATATCTTATCTTGATCGTCGGACAGGAACGTACAGATTACTGCATCCTGAGATCAACCAGCAGCTCCTCCGTCCACGGTTTTAGCAAACAAGGCCCATTTGTTTGATCTGCCCATAGGAGCGAGAATTGCGCTGGTGAAATAAACCCTATGAGCAGAGCAGGAGCTGAGACGGATAATGAAGGAGTGATGATGATGAAGGTGAAGAGGAAGATGAAGTGTGTGCTAATAACAATGTGACACATACGTAAAAGGGAAGCACAGAAAAGCTCATGTGATGAAAGATAAGGAGTTGGATTGAGATTTTAACTCTCCCACATATTCCTGGTGAAACAGCGAATCATAAAATCTTTTTGTCCTTTTAGAGTGCTCAGGTTTGTGAAGTTCTAGTGTATTATTTTGATCATGCTTTTCTATATCTATGGGAAATGTGCGGGAGCATGGCTTAGGTAGGCTTGTGGGCTGAGTCTTTGACAGGATCATACTGTTAACCATAAAGAGTACGAGTGGGACGAGACATGAGGGTCCACGAGAACAAGATGAGATTTTGAAATAATTGAATCTATACCAAAATAATTGGACCAAGTCACAATTTTTTTAAAATAACTTTATCAAAAACATATACATTTATTAATATTTTTTCATCATCATATGACAGACTTAAGTCAATATTTGTTTTTGGGTTTTTATTTTTATTCATTTATAAAGATTTTCATATAATACAGAAACATTATGAGAACTGGATGCCGTCCTCTGTTCTCTCCCCCCCCCCCCCCCCCTTGCCCACTCCTGCACTATTGGCCTATGTTAATGCTGCTAAGAGGGACACAGAGGAGGAGTGCTTTTCCTCTTTCTTACTTTAAACTATGTCTGAATAAGGCCTAAATATTTCTTTGTGGATCTTTTTCAAACAATGTTTAAGTGTGGAAAACACATGTTCCGTGGGCTGAATTAGACGTGCGCATTTTCCACCAACTTTAGCACTGATAATTTGCATCAATATTGGTCCTATCACTACAAAGTAAAACTATTGCAGAATTTAAAGCATTCTCTCTCTGAATATGTGAGCTACAAGTCTCTGTGTAGAGGAGTCTTTTAGCTACAGCTGCTCAAATATACACAACTTTCCAGAGCCTGAGCAAGGCATAACCCTTTCATGCCTGTGCTAAATGTAAAGATGGACGATTAAGTCTCACGAGATTGGTTTTTCCATGTGCGCTCAGTCTTGTGGCAATTTGATCTTGCGAGATTTTGTGGCATGAGATCTCGTCCCATCCCTAGTAACATGCATGAATGAGTTATATTATACAACCACATCAGGCATGTTTTTTGAGTATTCGCTGAAGCCCTTCAAAAGACCCAAGCTGATCATTAACCATTATAAATCACTGAATCTTGATCTCAATAAAAAAATTGCATGGAAGGACTTTGTGACCCATGTCTGTGTAAAGCACTATATAAATAAGCTTTCCTCCCATCCTTCCATACTCAATAAAAATGTTACTAATTGCACAGCCTTGTGTCCATATTGCATTTTCTTGGGCTGTGGCCTAGCCAAAAGAAGCCCATATTGGCCAAGTATAGTTGCAAATTGAATATGTTGTTAACTATATATATATATATATATATATATATATATATATATTTTTTTTTTTTTAATCTAGGGACAAGTGTTCCCATATGTCAGTATGATGAGTCTTGATATTTTTTATCCTTCCTTTCAGTTTGTATCATTGCCATTATATACTGAGGGTCTCTCTGAGTGAATGACTTCAGTATTTTGGTTGCACAGACAGATTTTCATTAGAGATGCAGGGCACAGCTGCAGAAGTGTCAGGTTTAAATTTGTCCCAGGCTCCTTTATGCGAGCTTAAATCTGCCCGAAAACCACAGTGTTGGCTTTTATAAAGTCAGTGTGATCGTGGGCTTTGGGAGGATGAGAAGTCAAACAGATTTGGCAAGTACAAAGCTTTAGGCCCCCACCATTTGACTTTTTTGCCAAAAAAAATTGACTAAAATAATAGCATGTTTTTTACATTGTGGATGTTTTTTATTACACTGAAAAATGTATTTTCGACAGTTGTTCTTTGACTATAATATTCTACAGTACAGCATAAAACGCCTCCATGGAGAATGTTCCCAAGTTTGGTTTTAACTTGGTATTTCCATGAAATCATCCAGGTGACCTCTCAAAAGGTCGACCAGTTATGCTTCAAAGAGGCTGGACTAAATGTTTCCATGTATTTTTTATTAAATAGACAATAAGTAAGACACTGGACATAACAGTAACATAATAATCATTGTTGTTTAAGTAACAGTTGTTTTACCTTGATTGTTAAATAGGCGACAGTTAAACTACAGCACATCTTTCACTCAATTGAACTCAGGACAGTCTTGAGGCAAAAGTGCTAACCTCTCTCAGGTGAACAAGCTGACCCCTGCCTTGTCATAAACTAAACAGAACACAAAGCTCATACTTGATGCACTACAAATTGTAGAGTACAATTAGATTTTATAGTAAGATGTATTGTGATTGGAAAGCATCTGTTGTTCCTAAGTGCATGTGGCTGGAGCAGGACAATAGTGAGTGGGTCTGATTTCCATTAGTGTAGCTTGTGTACAGACAGCAGCTGGCCCTCTGCAGTCAATAACACAGACGAATGGAGCAGCCCTACCCCCCGAGCAGCAATCGGCAAACCACAACTGTTTAAATAAATATGAGCGCAGGGGAAGACCATAAAAATACTGATTAACTCCTACTTTAGCACAAGTATGTTTTGATGTATGTTAAAGAGGCTATAGTATGCTGCATGGACTTCTTCACCATGTTACCATACCTGGACTTGTGTTTTGCTTCATTGATTCTTTGATATTTAGCTGCTCTGTCCAGAGTCAAAATGCTCTGGTCCACCTGCTGATGTCATGAAGCGACATCAGCCGGACATCAGCATGTGATGCCCTCCTTCTCCAGGAAGCGCTCCCCCTGTGTCAGTAGCCCTTTACAAACAGTGCACCCATGTATGGAGGCCCATAGATCCTTCCAGGAGTGATGTGTGAATTGCTGTGCACACTGCTTGGTACTGATTGAGCTAGTCGTATTTTCCGATTCTTTTTGTTTAGGAAACTTTTTCAGCTGCACCCCACAAGCTTTTCATGAGTGAGTTCCAGATAAACCCTGGCCTCTGTGTTCTGGAGTTGTATGTTCTTGAGATGTATGTTTCTTTGGTCTGCCATGGAAAGGAGCAGAGGTTTACATTAGTACTACAGCACATCTTTCACTGTTCTAACTAGTGTAATTATATTTTCATGTTCTTCTTTTTTGTAGTGCAGTGGTTCTGAATTGGTAGAATTTGTGCCTGAGTCCTACTTTTATTATCGTTCTTGTCCTGATGTTGAGTTAATACTTTGTGTGGTTGTGATTTAGTCTGGGTTTATGCATAGTCCAGACTTTCCAGACTTTCTGTTGGTAGGTGTGAAAACAGAATCATTCTTTCATGTTTTTGCTGGGTATTAAACTAATCAACCATGGATGAGGTTTGATGATTTTTTCCCCCCTCATATTAATCAATCTAGGTATTTAAAAAAAAAAGTGTTTTCTTACTAAAAACTAATGAATTTTTTTTTTATTACTTGAACATAAACTATAGACACTTTAACACAAAATGTCTCATGATTGGCTGTAGACCTTTCCATTAAGATCCAAGCTGATCATTAATGATTTAAAAAGACTGAATCTGTCAAAACATTGGATTAAATGCATAGCCCTACATTCAATTTGGAACCAAACTTGTAATTACTTGAAATTGTGAAGAGGTAGGATGGGGCTGTAAACCTGAACGTTAACTGAACTGTGCTAAAATTAGGCAAAATGTGTGACTTAATCAAATCACACACCATATGCATGAGGGTATTTGTCCTGGTTTGGCCCTGCTTGGCCCAGTTCAGTGCTGTACCTGGTTTGGTCTTGTTCTAGTCCAAAATTAGTTTCCGGGTTTAGTCTTGGTTTAGTCTTAGTTTAGTTGCAGTTTTGATGTGGTGTGTGCAACTTTGAACGTATACTTGATCATTTTCCAACTAAAGCTTCCTTCTGTAACATGCAAATTCTGAAAATCTAATCATCACCGCCCTGCGCTGTGATTGGCTAGCTGTGCTGACACTTCCTGGTTGTCTGTGTCAGTACTCTCACAGTCCAAAGTGCTTTGTTTTACAGTTATTAATCCTCTGGAGTAAACATGGAGCACCGTGATAGGTTAATCCCGGACATGTGGTGCTGGGATCCGTGCTGTGATTGGTTAATCCGTGTGAGTGGTGGTGGTGGGCGTGTGGACGTGTGCAGATTGTCGCAGTTGTGGACCATCTGCCACACAGGGCTCTGGGGACTCAAACAGGCTACTCTAATGCACTGTACTGGCAACACTTAAAAGTTTATTATGTTTTATAAAATGACTTCAGCAATTTTAGCAAACACCAAAATGAAAAAAAGTACTAGGAAAAACAATGTATTTATATAAAAACAGATTAAACTTGTAAATCTTGCGTTTAATGCGCTTTTTACATAGAAATCTTCCACCTACTCATTCGCAAGCTTCTCTTTTTCTGCTGTTGTACCATTTAAATAAAATAAATTAGTCAACTAATACAAATTTGGGTCAAGTAAGACACCATCAACCGATTAATCGACTAAAGGCCTACAGCCCTACTGGACCCTTCCACATAATGTCATTAAATCTATCTCGCAAGTGGCTTACTCTTTTTCAATTAAATAATACCTTGTAATTCTTACCTACTGTGAGCAGAGTCTCCTCTCCACAGGTCTGACTTCCATCTGTGGAGACAGTTAAGTTTAATGCCATATTGTGGAGCATTCTTGGCAAAGCAGTGGCATCTCCATAGAAACATGCAGGTGATGTGTCATCTACCAGACAGGTTAAATAGACTATAGTGACCCCATAGTCTAATTTTGTAGACATTAAAACTAATTTAATTTTGTGATTGTGGTGTTGACTTTGCAGCTGACGTCATCAACATTCTCTGTGGGTGTGATGATAACTGAAGTCACTGCTCTGTCTGAAGCTCTGTTAACTTTATTTATTATTTATTGTGTTACATGAATGTAAACACACCAGACAAATAAAATGTTTTAATACTTTAAATATTTTAATCTGATCTTTATTTTAATGCCTAAATAGGATGATGAATGCTTGTATTGATCGCAGGCTCCTGAAAATGTGTTAAAATGATCAATTGTCACTCATAAACATACATAATAATCGCTAAGCAGTGCTTTTATGACCAGTAGAGGCAATGGGTGACATTTATACTTCAAAAATGTTCACTGTGATACGCAAGCTCCTTTACCTGGTCCTGGGACAGCTCTTCAGTTCATGGGTTAGTTCATTTTATCCACTTTTTTCCTCCTTTGGATCCTTTCTTGTTTAGAACCACAGTGGATATGATGTAGTCCACTTTTAGACCTGGTTTAGGCCTAGATTAGACCTGGAATAGTCCTGTTACTTGATTAAGATCTGGTGATATGCTGGTGATCGCTTGTGCTACTATAGTGTCCGAACAAACCCATGGGAAACACTGAAATTGTAAATGTTCTTATAATGTTCACGAAACATTATAAAGTGCTTCTCACCCAAACAAGTTTATTAAATCAGGATTAAAGCGGAACTACAACCCAACTGTCCTAAAAGCACTAACCCTAAAGAGGATAAACTCATAATTGAATCCAAAAAGCCTATTAAAACCACTGACTAGTGTTTGTGAAATAAAATGGATCATTTCATCTCCAAAACTTTGTCAAAAACAGATTAAGCATATAAAAAGAGCAGATGCAACAAAAATGTCCAAATTATCAGGCTAGTACCTAGCTTTTTATTGTTAATTAGTAAGTGATGTTTTCCTCCTTTTGAGCTTCCAGTAGCTTAATAACCGGAAGTACAGATAAGGTGATATTCCAAAAAAAAAATTGTAACCCAGTTTTATTGGAGCTGGATTACAATCTTGATTTCAGTGAATGCAAACTTACTATGTTTATATTATCTTTAAAATGTAATTAAAGTTGTCTGCTTCTTCTGAGAGTTCATACTTTCAAGACTCCTGAAAAAATACAAAATGGAGCCTGTGCACGAGAATTCATGGTGCTGTTTAGGTCAAAGTGGCTAACTGAAAAATTGTTGCCTAATGCCCTAGCTAACCTGTTACCGTATACTTTATGTGTCAGTGTCTTGCTTAACAGTACACCATGTCAAGTCACTTCTTTATGGTCAGAATGTGTTAAAACAATGCTCAGATTAAAGTCTAACTTGAATAACTTCAGACAGAGCAGTGGCATCACACCCCCAGAGAATGTTTATGACGTCAACTGCAAAGTATCAGTTGGTTAAATCCACTGGACGCTCAGAGTATTGCTGAGGATGTGTGACGGTGAGTGGGGAGGGTCTTTGTTCGAGAATAGAGCTGCATTCAAGAGGAAACGTAAGTCACGATATCTGGGTTTTCTGAAACTAGCATGTCACCACAGGAATGAGGTCATGATGTGATTTTTATCACCATGTTGCCCTGCTCTAACCAAAAGTCTCTGAAAAGCTGTACTCTACATTGCATTATTTCCAAAAATATTGCTATAACTTTCAGTAAATTGTGTTCATACGTTTAGGCCTAGGACAAAGGCATGCTCCTGTGTGCTTCTGCTCTGTGCCTGAGTGTGATTTCAGGTAGTGTTTGTTGGTTTGCACTCACTATGTTTACATGCAGGCCTGGAACATCCAATCCAATCTAGTGCGGTTTAAACTGGATTTACAAAATGCATGTAAAAACGGAACTTTGATTGGCAACACATGGGATGTAATGGTGCACTTTGATCACACTAGGACAATATTATATGTTTGGATGTGACTCGCTCACTTAGATAAGTGATGGCATAAATTATGACCCCCACCCCCGTAAAGAAGCTTATATTGTTTTGTAATGTAGCTAGTCCATTACTATCATGGAGGCTAACAGGAAGAAAAGGACATACACAAATGTTTAAAATGTTTTATTGATAAATGTGTTGCACTGACTTGATTGTAATTGAATTGTGAGAATTTTTAAGTTACCCATGTTGTCTGCCTTAGGTGTTTCGGCCAAATGAGTCCCCGGGGAGCCGAAGCACCTTAAGAAGGTTCCGGGGCAGACCACTGGGGGATAACAAGGAGGGGTGTTGTATATTTTAGCTTGTGGGTAATGTGATTATTTTCCACTGTTAAAATAATTGAATTTAAACGGAGCTCTATTTTAATTGACAATTTAATTGAATAAATTCGTACATTGATGGATTGGAGCTGAATTTTAACAACAGAACTGGATCTGAGAAAAGAAGTACCTGTTATATAGAATGGGCTCACCCAATTAAGGAGAGACTCTATAAAAGGAAAAATCTCAGTGGTTACAGGAGAGGGTGCTGTATGTAACAGGTACTGCAAATGATGATTCTTTTAAACTTTTTCCTTGTTTTTTGTAAATGGTTGTGGTGGAAAAATAAACGCACTTGGGTCTGCACTGGACTAACTGGCTCAGCTCTGCTCTGTTCCTCTTTTAACCGCTAAAGTTGCTATCCGGGCGATTACATGTTTCATTGTTAGAAAGAGAAAGTATCAAAGCTTCGATGTGTTTATTTGTACTGCAGGGAGAAAATAACTTTGAGCATTTTATTTTCAGATAGACTAGCATGCATTGCACACAAGTAAAACTAGTTGATTTTGGCTTGCTGTGGTCTGTGATAAGTTTATAAATGCTAAGACCAGTGCAGAGTTTTGCCATGATTGTAAAGCTAACAACAGCTAATGCGTACTTTCTGGTGATCAGACAATCAAACACTTTAAATTTAGATGCAACCAGCTCACAGCTGACTTATGTTGACTTATGTTGTATCTTAGCAGCCTTTAATAGAAATTATAGCTACAAGTTTTAACGTATGATACTAACATTTTGATAGGTGTAGACCTGATACTTAATATCAATTCCAGAACTACAATGGTAATAACACATTATTTAGATTTGTGATTTGTGATTTTCAACATTAAATGGTTGTGCTTTCTTTTATATTCCCATGTGTCTTATATCTGTGTAATTCCTCAGTGTCCAGTAGGTTCATAAATGCTATATCTATATCTAAATATATTTTGGGTGAGTACTTTTTCTTTGCAAAAGTGGGGAGATTTTGGTTATTTTTGTTGTAGTGCAATAAGATTTGAGCTGTGGAGAGGGTTTTAGGGTTAATGGTACATTCTGCATTTATTTGTTGCAGCTGATGTCTTTTAATGTAACAGAAAAAAATCGCTTTCACAACAAATTTTATGACTGTACAAGAAACCTGCGCGTGTCCCATCTGCATGGCGACTGGGGCGACTGGGGCGGCGGCAAAGTGGCACAATGTGGAGGGACACTTCACAAAACCTCCAGGCTAACTACCCACCAGGAGGTGCTCTACTGACTGAAAAAGCCCTGAGCTAAAGGCAACTTTGGGTAAACAAGAGTCTTTTTTTCAAGAGACCGGCAAAAAAGTCACAAAATCAACCAAGGTTTATTTAAAAATATGTACGTTGATTTTTCTTTAACATAACATAGTTTGTTTTCTTAATAAGGTTTATCAGTGGCTGGTGAAAATGGGACAGTTTTCCTAACAGATGTAGTGATGCAAGTGATTATCTGAAAACTTTACAATTACTGAGTTTAATAAAGTTAAAGTGCTGAATATTGATATCTGTTTATCACCTTGCTGACATTGTTGATAATTATTGTAAGAAATTAACATGATCAGTTTCTTCACATAAATGATTATCATTTATCATTATTAATAATGTACAACTAAAGGCAAGCTGAGCAAATGTTATTTCAGAAGAGCGTATCAAACTGGTCACCCTTAACATGACTCAGTGCCCATGAACCTCTCAGTTTCAAAAAGGTTGGTGACCCCTGGTCTAGACAGACATGGTGTTGGCTTTGGTTTATTCATAGTAGTCTTTTTGTTCCACCTGTGTGACCTGTAATCTGCCGCTTTGGTAGTGTTTGATCATGAACTCTGATCAGCTCACGGCTTTGGCTGTGTGATCTATGGTTTTATGACTAGATTGCCTGTCACATTGTAGTATATAGATTTACTAGAGACATGTGATATGAAAGTATAGCACTGCACAATTTGGGATTTTTGCAAATTATGAATGCAAATTATCCTTTCAAATCACAAAGACAGCACTATCAGCTGCTTCAGTGCTGAGTGCTGAGCAATATATTAAATATCAAAATTGTTGTTTTGGAGACATGCGAATAGCCAGTGTATTGTCTATAACAGAAGTGGGCAAACTTTTTGACACACGAGCAACAACGGGTTCTTAAATTTGACAGACTGGCTGGGCCAGGAGAAGGATGCAATTAAATTAAATTTACATTAAATTTCAGTCAAATAAACACAGCAGAAAAACTCTGAACAAGGTTTACCCTTACCTCTTTTAATAGAATCTGGCACGTTCAGGGGGCCGGATTAATAAGCCCAACGGGCCGTATGTGGCCCCCGGACCATAGTTTGCCCATGTCTGGTCTATAACAAAGCTCAAAAATAGATTACTATACACTAGGGATGGGACGATATACGATAATATCGTTAATCGCGATGAAAAAGGTCCGCAATTAATCGTTTGTGGCATTTTTTTATAATTGCGATCATCGCGCACGATTATAATCGCCGTACGGCACCACACTGCCTTATGTTTCCATTTCCAATCTAACGTTTAGATGTTAGTTCTGGTGTTTGCCCACTCTGACATAGCAATGACACTTGTGGCTTCTGTGCGCACTATGTGCTTCTGCGCACTATGTGCACAGAAGCAATGCTAACGATTATACACTGTATATTTTACCTACAATTAAGTCAATAGCAGAATAAACCACGCTTACTGATCGAGAACAGCATCCAATCCATCAAAAAATAAGGTCCTTTACTCCTGAGTCCACTGTGGGATCTTTACTCTTTGCCATGAACCGCTCCAGGTCCGTGATGCCTCTAGTTTAACTTGTACAAACATCCACAGTGTCCTCAATCACGTACTCCCTTTGGCTTGTCCGTTTTGTCATGTTAAAAACGCAAAACAACAGTGCGTAAAATGCGCCATTATGCACACATTTCTGCATCCACTCGTTTCCCAATTCACCAAAGTGCCTTAATTAAAAAAATTAAGTGTTCGTCGACGGGCACTTGCGTCACTGTGAAGAACAAGGACTGTTCCATTTCGACAGCATGGCATTGAGGAGTACACATTTTCTTCCGGGTACGTCTGTTTACGGAAAACCATGGCATGTTATACGTCATCCTGTCCTACTGCTCATTGACTGTAAGGGAAAATGTCACTAAATGTGTGTAATGTAATTGGTTGATTCTACAAGGGGAAGAGTGGAGCATAAACTTTCAGTCATCTGTAGCACTGATTCGCTGTCTGCGGCCTCAGTAACCCACAACCCCCCACCTTATTGGCCAACACTGGTGTCAATCACAAGCTGACACGTGTGTTTAGCACTGGAGAACAAAGTTGGCGCTGTCAGAAGTTTATTATGCCTGAAATCGACAAAAGAAAGGCAAAGAAGTGATGGAGCAGATTTCATATTTGGAGTACTTTCCTGCAGCAGATTGGACATGGAGGATCTTATTTTGTGGACATAATTTCTTGACTGGATTATATTCTCTGGACCTTTACGGAACAAATGAGACCAACTTTGTGTGAGCACAACAGAACCAGAGCGCTCAATGGTAAGTGAAGTCCAGATTCACACTTTGTGTCTTCTGTAAAAACGTCTTTCCTGTCAGCACTGTGGTGATTGGAGTTGAAAATGGTTTGCATATCCAGAAAGACAAGCGCTGCAGCTTTCATTTGATGTGTAGATTGTTTGTGTGGATGACGCAGAAGTGTATGTACATTGCTGTAAAGTTGTAAAGTAGGCCCGGGCCGTCGGAACGTTAACAGGTTAATAATTATCGCGATAATATCGTTAATCACGATTATTTTGGCCACGATAATCGTGAGTCTAAAAGTTAATATCGTCCCATCCCTACTATACACAGGGATGTCACAATATTATAGTATCACAATTATATTCACTAACACATTGACCAACTGTGAAATCATTAATTCACTATCATTCCTGTTGTCTGTGTTTAGTATGTGACTGTGACCAAAATTTAACTTGATGAGAAAAAAAGCACTTTACATCTAGTTTCTGAAATTACTTTCTTTTGCTTCAAAAATTGTCAGTATTTATTAACCTGAATAGGTCAGTTTCAGGGTAATTTTCCAAGCTACTATATAAAGTAGAACGGTGTATGTATATGTGTATACACATACATATACATATACATATATAGAGATGGAGCAAAATGTATTTGAGCAAAATATGTCTTGCACCAGTACAGATTACTTTTGTATGACAACGACTTTCATTTTACTGTCCATTTACTAATCTGAACCTCAACAAAGGCAATGTTATCAGTTGAATATAACAAAAATCCCATATTTAATCTGTGTTGTTATGTGTGTCCAGGTGAGTGAGAGAGAGCCAGGAGCAGTGTGACGCAGTCATGGAGCCCCACAGACAGAGGGCACTCTCCACGTCAGGAGAATCACTGTATGCTGTGCTCGGAGTGGACAAGAATGCCACCCCTGAAGACATCAAGAAGTGCTACCGGTAACAAACTACTCCTGTTAAGAAGTATTTAGAGAATGTGTTTGTGTTTATCACCACTAGAGGGAGACATGTAACCTTGACGAGCTGTGTGGACTGTATATAGTCACATTAGTCAATGTTTAGTCAAATATTTTGTACCAAGAACCACCTCAGAGAATATTTGGCTTTTTAAAATGGGGGAAAAAAGGGCTAAACCAGGACTACTACTACTATTACTCAACTTCAACCAACTAGATGAAAATGACACACTACTTTTGTATCTTTTTTTTGCACTGGTGAGGAATTTTTTGTGTTTAGTGTAATAAGATTTGAGCTGTAGCGGGTCAAATAATTCTCTTCTGTGACTAATTATAGATACTATCCATTGACCGTATAAGGGAGTGGGACATCACCCATAGAGTTTCACTCCAGTCAAATGAACTCACCAACATTAGCAGTCATAGGGCCAATTTGGAGCCAATTTTCATATTTGGAAATCTCACTGCAAATATTGTAGTGACCAAAGAGCCAATCCGGAGCGAGGCTGCTGAAAGTAATGCCCCTTCAGCTATTTATTTGTTGCAGCTCATGTTTTTAACTATATGGTTCCTTTAGAAAAGGGTTTAGGATTGTCAATGTGACAGTGGCAGTATAGTTTAATGAATTTTGAAGGGCGTTGTATATTGTTAAAGAAAATCTCTATATTGTGAGAGCCTAGGCCTACATAGGACATTTCCAGAGGCCTGCTTGTACTACAAATCACAGATTTTGCATTATACAGTTTTAACGCACAACTGAATCTTGTGTGTTAAACTGCATAACCTGCAGCTCCTTTTTTTTTTTTATTCTTAAGGTGAGCATGTTATTCTTTTCTATTTCACAGAAAGTTGGCATTGAAGTTTCACCCAGACAAGAACCCTGACAACCCCGAGGCAGCAGACAAGTTTAAAGAGATCAACAATGCCCACTCCATCCTGTCAGACGCCACCAAGAAGAACATCTACGACAAGTACGGCTCCTTGGGGCTGTACGTGGCTGAGCAGTTTGGAGAGGAGAACGTCAACACCTACTTTGTCCTGTCCAGCTGGTGGGCCAAGGTGCGGGACACTACTACATCTTTTTAAAGTGTCAGAATAACTAAGTTGTGTGCTGTTACCCTATTTTGACTTTGTTAGTCTCTCCTCACAAATGCATGTGATGTAAGCACAAGGGCTTATGTCACAGTATTCTGCTTTTGACTCAGTACTCTATGAAAGGGTGTCAAAATCAGTATAAATAATATAAGATATATAGTTGTTCTAGTAGTGCCGTAGACTGGCCTTGAGACACTTTTATGGTCTTGGTCTCGTTTGGGCTCGTATTTGGGTGTTGGTCTTGAACGCTTGGATCGGTCTTGTCATGGACTCGATGTCTGACACTAATCGAGCACGATCACATCTTATTGCAGTCGCTGCTGTCTGCAATACACTTGTACTAGGATTGCGTAGGCTTCTCTGTGCAGCCTGTGTGCTCATTTGGAGCCAGTGGGTACTGTGCTACACATCACTACACACAGTCCTGTAGCATGTGGCCCCAACAGTGTGTCCCCTCATCACAGCACAGGTTAAACTTTCATAAATGTCCTATGTGTCTGTGCGCCTCACATAGTGCACTGCTCCATGCCTTTTCTCACCTCTCTTCTCTCAGTGCATAGCACACATAGGCTCTATCCTCGTGCACGATAAACGGAGCAGGACGAAGAAGGGGCAGAGTGTTACAGTACAGTGCAGTTTGTTTGGCTTATTTGAATCTTGAATCAGCATTAATCAGGTGAAATATAGATTTCTACAAAACTGTGATATATCTGTACCAGAATGACAGTAAAATGCAAATAAATGCAAAAAATTACAAAGATGGTCTTGATTTGGTGTCAGTGGACCCTCAGAGGTCTTGGTCCTGTCCTGGTCTCAGGACCCTTTGCTCTCCATTAGTGTGGCCTTGATTACAACACTATGTATGAGGACTCCCGGCTCTTTTACCATCTCCATATTATAATTATACTTTAAAACAATGCAATGGAATTTTCTTAACAGAATAATAATTATATTTACCCTTTCTTCTTCTGAAAAAGTTCCAAGGGCTTTCATAGTAGAGATTTACCGATTTTTCATGACACCAATGCAGAGAAACTGATGGCCAATAAACTCAGCTGATATATCGGACTGATAATGATTACTTTCCCCAAATGATATGATTTGAAATGACTACAAACTCATCCACAAACTCGTTTCCCTGCAAAATGGATCACAATGTAGTCACATTTTGTACAGCATCCCCTTCGCACTAAGGCAGTTGGTGAACCCAAATCAAATATTGGCCTCTGCAAGAGATTAAAGCCTATACCCTGAAAAGTGCAAATAGCAGCCCGATATCAGCCAACCAATATTTCATAGTATTTATGATATCTCATCAAATTAATATTCAGTGTAGCTTTAAGATGAGGTGAAGCTAGAGCTCGAGGACCTATTGTGGATGTTTTGGGTACACAATAAGTGAAATCCTTTTTTATTTGACAACCTCAAATAAAATCCTGGTCCGTCATATATAGCCTTGCTGTGTCTCTTGCAGGGCTTGTTTCTGTTCTGCTGCCTGGCCACAGGCTGCTACTGCTGCTGCTGCCTGTGCTGCTGCTGTAACTGCTGCTGTGGGAAGTGTAAACCACGGCCGCCCATGGAGCAGGAGCCCGACTTCTACGTGTCCCCCGAGGACCTGGAGGCACAGATGGCAGCCGACGAGAGAGGTGCGTGCCAGTAACACACTGGAGAAGGCCTTACTTCTGTTTTTCACCACCTGCTTGTCTCCATTTGCTGTGCCTGAAATGTTCCATAGTATGGCATTAATTTTCTATCAACTGTCTACACTGAGGTAATGCCACAGTCACACTTCAGATCTATGGAGAGGTACCTTGGCTCACAGTAAGACAATAGTTTAAAACAACCTGCCACTGAATAAATGTAAGACATAAGTTTAATGCCATACTGTGGGACATTTCAGACAAAGCAGTAACATCTCTGGGGACATGATTAATTGACCGACCCACAACCAGAAAAGTTGTATCTTGCACCTTTTAAAGTAATCCAAACATGGCCCCTGTTTAATACACTAAAACCCGTTACTGTTAGATTCAACCTGCAAGACAGTTATTTATACCTTATGCATGAATTTGTTTTTCTCATAGACGGGGACCCTATAGTGATGCAGCCATCCTCAGCCACAGAAACCACTCAGCTCACCTCGGACGCCCACCAAAGCTACCGAACCGACGGTTACTAACACCTATGGGCACCAGACCACCACCTCCGGGTACCCGATCACCCTGGGTTACCCGACCACCCTGGGTATCCGAGCCTCTACAACCACATGGGACACAGCTACTGAAGGAAGCATTAAAGTCTGAGGGACCATGATCCAATTTTTAGCACCCCGTTTTAATTTAACTGAAGCCATTCACTTCTTCACACACCAGCAATCACACACGCACATACCTGGGTAGTTATTTGAATTTTAGGTTAAGAGGAGAAAGAAAAAAAGCAATTAGTGTTGTAATTTAGCTTGATATTTTATGTATTGAGTGTGTTATAACATTTTTGGTGCATTTTTCATGTAACAATGTAAAATCTGTTTTTCCCCAGTCCTGATATATTGTATAAACAAAATTAGACCGCTGTGTGCTGTCTGCATCAAAATTTTTATAGCATCTTATGGTGTGCTGTTAGCATGCTAGTTGTTGTTAGCGTTACCATGGCAACAACTTTGCTCTGACCTCTGTGGTGAATAATTATGTACTAGGAATGATGCAAGTGTTAGGAATGTGAAGAATAAGTTTGGAGACAAACTGTTTAAAAATGAACTAGTTCTGTTTTTTTTACATTTACAGCACCTTTAACAGCACAGTGTTGTAGGTCACTTTATACAAGTGATTTCCAAATCCAAATGAAGTCCAGTGTTTAAATAGCATCTGTTAGTGTCATGTTGGCAGTAGTCTTGCTGTTGTTATGACATTTCAAAAGACTTCACTTCATACTGTTGCCAGAAGAGGGCATGAAAACCCCTGCCAATTTTTATTTACTTTTCTTCATAGTTATAAAATGAATTTAAAGTTGACAAAGCAAAATATGTCCTCTCTAACAGCCAATGATAACAGCCGTTTTTGTGCTGTATCTGTCCAATAGTGTTTTTTGATAGAAGACCTGTGTAGCCCCATTTCCAAATTATCTGAGGAGCGCTTGAATGCATCATGAGCTCGCTGCGTCTCAGTGGTAGTTCCCATGTGAAGACAGGAATGGGGTCAGTCATTTGCATGTAAAGTACATAGGACCTGGCTCTCCCCGCAGCCCTGAGGCCCCTCGCAGTAATGATTAAAGATCACAGTTCAAGTGCTGCTTCATGCCAGATCCTTCACATGTTTGCGTACTTCTCACTCAGCTAGGCCGTGATGAATTGGATTTGTCTAGACTGCAAAGGTTGGTGTATACATATAAGTTCTAAGATAAATCAGTTCAATTTAGTTTCAGTGTTTTATATAGCGCTGCACTATCAAAATTCAAAAGTTTGGGTGTCATTTTTCATTTGATGTTTTTACAGGTTGTAGGTTCTTACTGAAGGCATCAAAACTATGAATGTAGTAAAAAAAACTCAAAGATTCTTCAAAATAACCTTGACCCTTTGGATTGATCACTGCTTTGCACAGTGAACAAGGCACTCCTGTGATGTGAAAACCATTTCAGGAGTAGCTTCATATAGCCCATTGAGAGAAGGCAGCACTGGTTTGTAGTACTGTCAAAAAAGAAAAGGGCGACTACTAGGAATTTTGAGAAAATTGTAAAACATATTTAGAATTATTAAGAAAAAAGTCTTTGCTGCATAATTCCAAAAATCTTGCTTTACGTATTTGGCTTCTTCAGTATGTATCTGCAATGTGTAATGCTGTAAACACACACACACACACACACACACACACACAAAAAACCAAAACATCCAACCAAATCATCCAATGACTCAGTTTTGGATTTATTCAATTTTGACTAATTGTTTGAAACCTTTGCTGTACTAAAGTTCTATGTTCCATTAGATGCATTAAGAGTGCCAACATCACGCCAATACTGAACCTTGCAAACATGTCAGAAAATTGTTTTTGAATGCACTGCCAATATTTTTTAGCTTGACTTATTTATGTTGCCATTCTTTAAACACTCACGAAACCCAAATGAATGACCCTGTATTTCAACGGGAGCAGACCCTCTTGTATGCAAGCATGTAGTCGGCTGCTGTGACTTTTGAAATCAAGATGTTTTTTTGTTTTTATTCCTAGCTGGTTTGAAAACTTAATGTCATACTGTTTACTAGGGCTGAGTAATCTGACAACCACGTCTCACTATTTTTGTAATTTTGTCTCAAAGTAGATGAACATAGATTTTAATATTACTTTACTGAACATAAACTGTAAAGACATTTCACACAAATATTTCCCAAATTTCTTCCACCAGCTCTAAGCCTTTTAAGCTAATCATTGATAATTAGAAATGCTCAAGTCTTAATTGTACTCCCCACTATAAGTACCATAAGAATTTGCTTAAAATCTATAGACTGTTCAATTGCAAATGGTTGAACACCTTTATTCAGACTTGAACCATAGTTGCCAAGCCCCTTCGTTATAGTGACTTTGAGCTTACTTTTTTGGAAAGTCGCTTACCGCTGTAGTACATGGAACTGGCCAATTCTCCAAGAAACTTCAGGGCCACAAAAAAATTGGTCTGAGGGCTGTCAAATTTATTTTTCTGTTTGCAAAAATGTCTAAACTTTTTCTTCTTTCTCCTCTTTTATAGCCAAACCCACTGTCATTCAACCACACACACTATGCCCACAAACTAACTGAGCCCCCTTTATTCTTGCTTGTTTTTAGTTTTTGAATTGTTTTGTGTCGCGGTAAAGTGCTGTAAATGTTGTGTAAACCATATGTTTTAGTTTTCACTGTATTTCTGTTTGAAAAAAATGAATAGTTTACCATCTTTTATTTATGTTTGTTGAGAAATGTCCAAAGTCTTACAATCAGTTCACATACAATCAGTTCACATTAAACGAGGAAATGTGGACATGTTTTAGATTTTTTCTTCTATGTTTTATGCAAAAAATACAGTTTTGTCAATATTTTTTCAGTCCCATTATTTTATCAAATATTTGTACATATCATGAGAGAGTGCAATAAGAGCTTTAACAAGTCTCTTCTATGCCTTCCTTCACTACATTTGAAAGAAGAAAAAAAACATTTCTTGCATAAATAAATGGTTTGGATTTGTGATTAAGATTAATTTAATGAGACAGTTCAGTTTTGGCAGAATTAAAAGTATTAGAGGTGCGCCACTCCTTCAGCTAGCTAGTTCTGACCAAACCTAGTTTAATAAATGGGGATAACAAAACTGAGTACTATCCACACTTAAGGTACACTTTATTGTCCTTGTAGGGACATTTGTCCACTGCTTTTGACCCACGTTTCAATGCCACTAGAGCATCTCCTCAGGAGCAGTGAGATCCATGTTCGCATACTGAGCTAGTCTTGGTCAGGACTACCTTAGCTGGAGTATTTGACATATTGTGCATGTTTTGGGTCGATGAGGAAACCAGACTGAGGAGAAACAAGCAACCTCTACACAGAGAGGCCTGGTCAACCTGGGAGTCAAACCTAGAACCTTCTTGCTATAAAGCGAGAGTACTAACCACTCCTCACCTCATATTGGGATAGGTCACTTTGCCCTCCTGGTTCCCTCATAAACCTAAAATATGCAAACTCCACACAGAGCTGCAACTAATGATTATTTTTCTAACCTGGCTCCTATTCTTTTGATTGTTTGATCAGTTGTTTAGGAGGTTGTGATGTCATTTTGATGTGATTCTTGTCCTAAAAGCTCTTCTCCCAGCTCATGGCATGGTTTTGTAGTCTGTGTACAGTCTAGATAATGATTATCAATAATTGATTAGTTGGAAGCCATAAAAAAATACATTTAAAATATACCTCAAAAAATATATTGGTTGTGATTAATTGGTTAATTTGTTTCATCCCCAACTTTACAGAGCTCTGTGAACAGGACTGTCGAACTTTTGTGCTCAAATTGTTCAAATCAAAATGAATATAATATTAAAACTATTTGCAGGTATCCATCTAACTGGTTGGTAATGTGTGCTTCAAATGGATTACCTTCTGTCCAGCAACTTCTGTTGCCAGTATTATTACTCTTAAACTGAACTGTCCCTTCAAAAGTTTGTCTTCTTTCTTTCCATCTCAACACACATCTTCCGCCCTATTGTTGATGTCACAGTGTCAAATCCAAATCTCATTTTTTTACTCTATGATTTCTCTGTATTGACCAAACGTGAATGAATGCAGCGTGGAATACAAGACTGGACTGGACAAGTGCTACTATTCTAGGATCTAAAACGCTGACAATAATTAAATACAAAATGATGTATGTGTGAATATAGCAACCAGATGATATTCAAGCATTATTTTATTTATTTTCTTATCTTTTTATTGATTGAAAATTAGATTGTTGAGCAGGAGGATAGGAGTGCCGTAAAGGGCAGTAAATACTAGTTTTTTGTCTTTAGCATGGACTGTGTCGCGTCTGTCACAAGGGCGCATGGATAAATGAATATCTGATGTTGTAAAATAAATGTTTCTCATTCTTCAATGTGTTCTGAGTTCTTGTCTCTTCAGTATGTTATTAAAATGTACATATACACCAAGGCTTTGAAATAACATAAAGTAAGGCTACATATTACTTAAATGTCAGCCCAGTAATGAACTTTAGACTGTAAATGCCAAGTTTAACTTTGATAGAAAGTTGCAATATGCAGCGACGGTCAGTATATTAGAGGATTATCCCACTGTTGGGTTTGTGGGAGGACAGGACACTCGAGCACCTAGGACACCCAACCAGAGAGAGGCTTGATGAATGGTTATTGCTCACTGATGTGGTATTTTATTATATATGCTATATTCCTTTTACTACATCTACTTTTGCACTGAATTGTGAAGTCTGTGTGAAACACAATTTTGTTTTATATAACATAAAAAAGACAAATAATCAAATCTATATTATATTTAAAGTGACACCACGTCATTTTCTGCATGACTCCATTGAAATAGAAAGTTAAAACCATACTTTGAAACATTATCCATGGAAATACATCTGTTTTAAGCCATAGCTGTTGAAGGAACATTTCAATGGAACAAGCAGGAGTGGTGAGGCTCCTCTCATTTGAAAACGAATAATTTACATTGTTTAATGAATAATTTGCTTTAGTGTAGAAAAGGCGTCGTGCTGTGTTTCCACTTAAATGAATCACATGTGTAAAAGATTCAGATGTGGTGTTGTTTGGAGTTTATAACTATTTAAGTAGTAACAGCCAAGTAGTAGTAAGTTAAAGTAACAAGTGTTTTATTTTGTTTATGTGAGGTTAGATGTTATGCTGTTATGCACAAGTGCCATTAATTGTGTGATTTGTGTGAAGCATGTGGTAAGTACAAAATCCTAACCAAAAATGGTCCTCAAGGAATTTCTACTTGAAAGCCTACTAATAAAATATATTAATACACTTGTATCACATGTATCACATTTAAAAATGTCTATAAATTAAAATCTCTTTGCTGCAAAGGGAGAGGGATGAAGTAATACTTATTTATTCCCATCTCCATGTTATGCTTGTAAAATACATTTCTAGTATGCCTAGTGTAAAGCACCCTTATAGCTCACTTCTGTACTGTGAAAATATAATGGTCCACTCTTCTCAGTTGATACATCTGAATAATTGCCAGGCAGTACACTATTATTTGCTCTATACATGAGTTGGGCTGTGAAATATTGGACAAGATAATTAAGTATTGGTCATTTAGAATGCAACAATAGAGAGCTGGTGTGCTCCACATATTCAACTTTGTGAATGACCCTTAATGCTTGATTCTGAAGCACTGACTTTAATGCAGTTTTGAAGATTGCCCCATATTTCAATATGTAACGTGGTTATATTCGGGCACAATAAAGTGTACGGAGTGAATTAGTCTCCAAACACTGCTTAGGTTTGTTTATCATTGAAATGCTCTTAGCTGTGATGTTTTGTATCAAATGTGTTGTTTCCATCTGAGTTTCTCATCTACAGTTACAAGAAATTTAATCTCTATTACCTTTTCAATTTCTGTATTATTCATGCACATTTACAAAAGTTTTTACAGTATAGAGTGATTTAAGGTATCAAATTCTTTCTTCAAGTTGATGAAAATATCAGCTGCACATTTTTGTGCCACTGCCTAAATAAGTGCCAGGGAACTGAAGCTTTGTGTCTTGAAGACATATCATTCATTATTTTATACTTTTCAATAACATTTTCTAGCCTTTTATTAAATAGTTTTTCAAGCATCTTGGAGAACTGGAGTAGGAGAGAGATCTGCCTGTAGTTTGTATAGAGATGTATGTTTGTCATCTTTTTTTGTATATTCATATTACTTAGGCTATTTTCATTTTGGTTGAAATATAAAATACTTGAAGGAGAGATTTAAAATATAAGTGAGGGGGTTTAATATGCTCTGGATTGTCTCTTTAAGTACAATCATATCAATATTATTATTATAGTCAGTGGACTTTTATTGTGACCTACTATACCCTACCTACTCTATTTACTACCTTCTATATTTACTACCTACTATACCTACCTACTCTATTTACTACCTTCTATATTTACTACCTACTATACCCTACCTAC
This sequence comes from Periophthalmus magnuspinnatus, assembly GCF_009829125.3. Lineage (NCBI taxonomy): Eukaryota > Metazoa > Chordata > Actinopteri > Gobiiformes > Gobiidae > Periophthalmus > Periophthalmus magnuspinnatus. The sequence goes on from NC_047132.1 coordinate 4,474,873, forward strand.
TGTATTTACTATCTACTGTATTTACTACCTACTATATTTACTACCACCTATATTTGCTACCTACTATATTTACTACCTACTATATTTACTTCCTTCTATATTTACTACCTACTATAGTCTACCTACTATATTTGCTACCTACTATATTTACTACCTACTATATTTACTACCTACTATACCCTACCTACTGTATTTACTACCTACTATATTTACTACCACCTATATTTGCTACCTACTATATTTACTACCTACTATATTTACTACCTACTATATTTACTTCCTTCTATATTTACTACCTACTATATTTACTACCTACTATACTCTACCTACTATATTTTCTACCTACTATATTTACTACCTACTATATTTACTGCCTACTATACCCTACCTACTATATTTACTACCTACTATACTTGCTATCTACAATATTTACTACCTACTATACCCCACCTACAATATTTATGACCTACTATACCCCATCTACTATATGACCTACTATACCCTACCTACTATATTTACTACCTACTATACCCTACCTACTATATATACTACCTACTATATTTACTACCTTCTATATTTACTACCTACTATATTTACTACCTACTATATTTACTACCTACTATATTTACTACCTTCTATATTTACTACCTACTATATTTACTACTTACTATATCCTACCTACTATACTCTACCTACTATATTTAGTGACTACCTACTATATTTTTCTTCGTGGCTCTTAACACCTCAGTTACGTCACATTTCAGACTGTACTGTTCTTCATTGGGTCATGGACATACAATTTACTTTTCACTGCATTTTTCTTTACTATGACAGGACAGTGTGTGTTATATATTGTTGTGAATGTCCCACTCCAGTCTTGTACCAATAGTTCCTAATTGGGTAATTAACATTTCCTCTGTCAAAGTCACATTGCTTTTCCACAGTTTTTCTTTGTTTCCACCCAAGAAAAATATTTAAAATATGGTAAATGATCCCTTATATCAGAGATTAGTAACTCACTGGTGGTAAGATAAGAGATAAGATAAGATAAGATAAGATATGCCTTTATTAGTCCCACAGTGGGGAAATTCCAGTATTGCACCACACAGTTAAAGAACAGAAGGAAAATGGTACATGCAATAAAACAAATGTGATAGAAATTTAAGTATAGTCATGTTGTGTATTTAAAAAGCATTTGATCTGTGTCAGTCTGCCAGACCCAGACCAGACATTAACATGTGTGAAGCTCTGTCTCCATCCCACAAGAAACTCGCTGTTGTTCTACCTGTCTAAGTGTGAAAGTTCATTATCATATGGGTGTGAAACAAAAGTCACTCTGCTTTGAAATGTATGTAGCATTGTCATTCTGGTATAAAATAGTCAGAGCTCAGATGCTCAGGGTGGCTGGTGGGTGGTTGGGTGGTTGGTTGAGACTTGGACTTAGAGGGAGAGGGGAAATGGGGGAGAGGCCGGGAGGCTACCGGTCTGTGGCCAGGACAGGCCTGGGCCCTGTCCTGTCTGTATCTGCTGTAACAAACAATAAACCTTTTTTCCTGTATTGCAAAACTCACTGAGCTTCGTAAATGGATTACTTTTCATCTAGAACTGTAATTTTTCCACAACACAAGATAATAGATAAATAGTTTAAAATAATTTTTAAAAATATACTTAAAAATAAACTAAAAATAGACTCTAATATAACATCTTCGTAAAGTGACTTAAGTATTGCATATAGGTATGGATGAATGACACATGTTCAGTGTTAACAGTGTTCATTGTACAGTCTGACAGCAGCAGGAAGGAAAGACCTGCGAAACCTCTCCTTCACACAGTGAGGGTGAATCAGTCTGTCACTGAAGCTGCTCTCCAGGGCAGACAGACCGTCCTGCAGGGGGTGAGACTCATAGACCAGCATAGAAATGACCTTAGCCAGGACCCTCCTGTCCCCCACCTCCTGTACTGAGTCCAGAGGACAGCCCAGGACGGAGCTGGACTTCTTGATGACCTTGTCCAGCTTCTTCCTCTCCCTCTCTGTGATGCTGCTGCTCCACCGTACAGGATGGCTGATGCCACCACAGAGTCATAGAAGGTCTTCAGGAGTGGCCCTCTCACTCCAAAAGACCTGAGTCTCCTCAGGAGATAGAGCCTGCTCTGGCCCTTCTTGTACAGTGCATCTGTGTTGTGAGTCCAGTCCAGTTTGTTGTTCAGATGAACACCCAGGTACTTGTATGAGTCCACTCTCTCAATGTCCCTTCCCTGAATGTTCACTGAGGGGGCAGTAGAGTGGCATCTGCGGAAGTCCACCGCCATCTCCTTGGTCTTCCCTGCATTAATGATGAGGTGGTTCTGCTGACACCACTCCACAAAGTCCTGTGTTAGTCCTCTGTACTCCACATCATCATCATCCTTGATGAGGCCAATGATGGCAGAGTCATCAGAGAATTTCTGCAGGACGCAGCTGTCTGTGTTGTGTCTGAAGTCTGCAGTGTAAAGGTTGAAAAGAAAGGGTGCGAGGACAGTGCCCTGGGGCGCCCCCACACTACAGGTCATGAGATCAGACACGCAGTTCTTGGCTCTCACAAACTGGGGCCGGTTTGTGAGATAGTCCAGGATCCAGTCTGCCAGGTCACAGTCCACCCCGGCGGTCTCCAGCTTGTCCCTCAGGAGCAGTGGCTGGATGGTGTTGAAAGCACTGGAGAAGTCAAAGAAGAGAATCCTCACAGTGCTGCCGGGGTTCTCCAAGTGAGACAGTGAGCGGTGCAGCAGGTAGATGACGGCGTCCTCCACTCCAATGCCAGGCCGGTACGCAAACTGCAGCGGGTCCATCGCTGAGCTCACGGTAGAGCGGAGGTGGCCAAGGACCAGTCCCTCCAGTGTCTTCATCAGGTGAGATGTTAGAGCCACCGGCCTGAAGCTGCTGAGCTCCTTGGCTTGTGGCGTCTTGGGCACCGGTACCACACAGGAGGTCTTCCAGAGTTGAGGTACCACCCTCAGCTTTAGGCTCATGTTGAAGACATGCTCCATAACTCCACACAGTTGCAGTCTGCACAGGACTTAAGGAGCCTGGAGCTGATGCCGTCTGGTCCTGCTGCCTTCCTGGGTCTGATATGCTCAAAAGGGTATATGCTCAAAAGCAAACGTTTTAGCTAGTGTAATCAATGTAAATAAAACTAAACATGTCTTGAGCAAAGCTCTCGATTTACCGGTCAATCTACGTTCCTACCCTCACCTATGGTCATGAGCTCTGGGTAATGACCGAAAGGACAAGGTCACGGATACAAGCGGCTGAAATGGGTTTCCTCCGTAGGGTGGCCGGGCGCACCCTTAGGGATAGGGTGAGGGGCTCTGTCACACGGGAGGAGCTCGGAGTAGAGCCGCTGCTCCTACACGTCGAGAGGAACCAGTTGAGGTGGCTCGGGCATCTGCTTAGGATGCCTCCTGGATGCCTCCCTAGGGAGATGTTCTGGGCATGTCCCACCGGGAGGAGGCCCCAGGGAAGACCCAGGACACGCTGGAAGGACTATGTCCCTCAGCTGGCCTGGAAACACCTTGGGGTCCCACCGGAGGAGCTGGAAGATGTGTCTGGGGTGAGGGAAGTCCGGGAGTCCCTGCTTAGACTGCTGCCCCCACGACCCGGCCCCGGATAAGCGGAAGAAAATGGATGGATGGATGGATGGATGAATGTCTTGAGTAAAATAATGCGAATAAGTGAATTTCCCCAAAAATATAGTTAAAATAAATGCATAGACCATTTAATACAAGCATGAGAGGTGATATGACAGAATTGATGTAAGCACAGCCACCACAATTCAGTGCAACATTAGATATAGTAAATCAATATAAAGTCCAATCAGAGTCTTTGATTTAACAACTGCTACTGCTGTGGGCAAGAGTCTGTTGGGAAGTGCAGTAGTTGGTCTTAAAGCTGTGGTATCTATTCACAATTATTGCCTAGTACATTACTGTTAAATACATCATGTGCTTCCTCAGTACAGACTTGCATTACTTACAACAGTACAGTAGCTACAAAAGTACTAGGAACTACATGAACCATAAACCCTTCAGTTCCAGTAGCCTCCTACTAAGAATACATACGGTACAAATCTGCTGTCTAAACCTAGCAATATCTAAATTATCTTTGATCTCTTGTTGATAGTCTTTCTTAATACTATAAATCAAACTTGTCCCGGGTTGGTTGTTGGCTAGGGGTGAACGGGGCTGTAACCATAGAAAGAGCAGAGTCTTAATATGTCCACATACCACCCCCCATCCACCCCTCTACCCCCTCCTCATATAGACTGTGTGAGTAAGAGAGATAGAAAACTGAAACCTGAACCATTGTAAATTGAAGCCTCGCTCTATTCCTCTACTCCCTCTTCCCTCTTCTCTCTTTCTTTAACACAGGGCTGCACTGAATGGGGAAACGTTGCGAACAAACATGAAGACATTTTTTTCAAACACAATATATGGAAAAGGAAGCTAGAAACAGAACATCAGAAGACTAATTAGGCAACCTTGTCCAGTACCACTTAAAATAACTGAACTTCGACGACAAATGGTTTCATATTCATTTTTGGTTCAGTGTCATATATGTATTGAATTGAAGCAAATGACTGGATATTTATGCTCGTTTCAATTGTCGGCCGCGTTTTTTGAAATGGACCCTGAGCATTGAAGACAGGTCTTACTTAAGCTGACATCTGATGCTTGGAGTTGGTAAAGGGAGTTTCCACATCGGACTGACGCACACTTGACTTCTGATCTGGTCAACAACTCTGCAAGCCTTACTCAGCAACTGAATTGCACAAATTCCTGAAAGTTGATTTTTGTGTGGCTATTATGTGCAATGAAAGATGTTTGATAATAGGTTGAAGAACCAGAGAAGAACATTTCAATTCATTTTTCAATTTTGATTTTGAAATATTGCAAATATTTTACAGACTTTTGCAACTAAGCTGTTTTTAACCAGGGAGAGGAAACATTTCCCATATAATAGACAATTGAAAAGTCAGTATCATTTTTAGAAGACTTAAAGAGCCTATTGGATTCAAGGTGAGTAAATAATTAGCATTTTGGTTATGACTACTAATATAGATCTTTGTTAACATATTCATTGCCTGTTTCAACTTAACATTTTATTACATACATGCAATTTTTTAAATGGTCAAAAGTGCAGATTTTTATATTGTCTAGGAATGAGATAAAACTGAAATCTGAACTGCTAAACTAATCCAAGAATCCCATGTGTTTCAGAACATGTTTGTAGAGGCCTAAACTACATTGTTAGCAGCTTTTACACAGAATAAGACGCCATGGAGACACGGGGACATTTAGTTCTCTGCAAAAGACATTGCACTACTTAACTGTAATTTTTGTGATTTTCTACTTACGATTATTAAATCCACCTATCTTCCACTTTTCAGAGTATCAAATTTTGTAAGAAAATATGTATTGCTTGGTTTCATATGACATCACAACAGTCTATAGGCCAAGAACATTTAATACAGACGGGTGGCAGCTCATATTCATAACGTTCAAATGTAGATTTTTGTTGACGTCCTTTGTTCAGTCCTTGGGTCTAGCCACTAATACAAATGATCAGGTTTGGTATTTGTGAATTAGTGTTTTAGATATTTCTTATGAAAATACAATGTAAATACAATCCTGCCATGTCCCACCTTGGAGAATAACATGACATCACGCTGGGGATATACTGCATTTATGCCTATTGTGGAATGTTCAGCAGTTCCGATGGTGACACAATGCACACGTTAGCAAACACTGGCAAAGACCATCTGAAATCTCAAGAAAAAATACAAAATGGGTTTAAACAACACAGTTTCAGGAGCTTGTGAGTAGTTATTTATGTTCCTATTGTGTTAAAACAAAGATTAAAGTCACATTAAAGTCTAACTTGATTAACAAAACTTCGGACAGAGTAGTGCCTACAGTTAGCTTTACACCCCCAGGGAATGTTGATGACATCAGCTGCAAAGTATCAATACAGAATACAGAAAAAAGAGGTATTTGATCCATATTTATTTCCATGTTTGCTCAGGTGTGACAGTAGCAGTCGTCTGGAGCCATGTCGTTGTCTGCAGACCTGAGCTGTCTTCAGAGCGGAGCAGGAGCTGAGAGGGAGGCGGCCCTGGCCTCTCTGGAGAAGCAGCTCATTTGTCCCATCTGCCTGGAGATCTTCAACAAGCCTGTGGTCATCCTACCGTGTCAGCACAACCTCTGCCGCAAGTGTGCCAATGAGCTCTACCAGGTACTAACAACCGACCTACTGTAACATGTAGATGATACACCAGAAACATAATGATATCACGATTTTCTTAGAGGCAGGACTCGATTTCATTGCAATTTATGTTTTCTTAGTATCTTTTATTCACCTTTTTCCAGAAGCCACCATCACCATTTGTATTATTTGTATATGCAAATAAGTTCTACACAGATTACAAAGCCGCTTTACAGCCTCCTAGAGAATCAGTGCAATGTTGACTTGTACACTTTCATTTTATTTTATACAAATCAACCTACTTTATATCATATTTTAGCTGCAAAACCTTTCTCAAATTCTCTATTGATATGAATGGGATTATGCCACCACAACAGAAGCACAATTTAGTGGCATTTAGAGGCAGAAGTGGGTGGAGCGGATCAATCCAGCCTTTAAAAGTAAATAAAGCAACATGCTGTTTCTGAGAGTATGCTTTTCATTGTGATTGGTTAAATCCACCTGTCACTCACTCACAACATGATTTGATCAGCAAGACTATTGGCAGATTGGCAACAACAACTATGTCTATAAGAAGAATAAAGTAACAAAGTAATCCATAAAAAAGGGATGATCAAGCTGCTTTTCTTTTATCTACAGAATCAATAGTGCAATGTTTGTTTGACCCCTTTTCAGTTACCCAGAACTGCACCCCCACATGCTGCCCCCAAAGCCCCCGTCCCAAGTGCAGTGGGGCAGTGGATTATCTGGGTCTAAAGCTGGACCAGCACATGTCCATCTGGTTTCATCATTAACATGACAAGTATCTCTGACCTATATTTACTGCCATTGTTCAGAGGGACAATGCTGCACAGTCCACAGTCCAGACCAACTGTTTCTAACAAGACTGATATTATCTATTGGACAGATTTTAACCCCCAACATAGTTTAATTTTAGGTTCTGTCAAAAATAAATAAATACATAAAATAATAATAATAATAATAATAATAATAATAATAATAATAATAATAATAATAATAATAATAATAATAATAATAATAATAATAATAATAATAATAATAACACATTAAAAAATAAACAAAACTAAACAAAACCTAAATCCTTTATTGTTCAAGTGGTGTACTAGTTATATATGATAACTATTATTGCAATAACAATCATTTTCCAATATATTGTACCAGCGTCATTACACATGATATTCAGAAGTGTGTGCATCTGAATCACATACAAGTACAAAGTAGTGGCCCAAGAAATTTGAGAAAAAACTCATGTGGAGAAATAATACTCAGTAATACTAAGTAATTGTAAGAGTAACTGTCTAGATGCAATGCCAAATGTTCAAATCATTTTAAACAAGTAAGAGTACTGTTGGAGTAAATATATGACTGAAAACTACTTTGAGTAGTAAGTACAAATGTTACTCAACAAAATGTGAGCTTACTTAAACACATTTACTTGCACCTGAGTACTGCTAACCTCTAATGATATTTAAATTACTTTGGCTTTATGACTAAAAGTTAAGCTAATTAATCACAAGTACACAGTAAGTAACATTGTAGTGTGGAGGTATTTGTGTTCACACGTGTAGCAGCGCACCCCCACATCTGAACTGAAACTAATACAGTCTCCTCAGAGCAATGTGCATGACCTTTGACCCTGGGGTTACAGAGTGTTCACTCCGTTTCAACTCTGTAACCATTTATGTAAGTGTCATATTTATAAAAAATCACAGGTGGCTGGGTACTCAGTTTACTTAATTAACATTTTGATTAAATTGTACTTCTGACACCATTGATTTACGTCTACTTGTGTGTTATATAGTTTAAAGTAACAGTACTCTTCAATTTTGGTGACAACTGCTTTATGTTGACAATATGAAATTATTTGAACATTATACGTCCAAACACAGTACACACAATTATTTGGGAGAACACTTTTTTATTTCTGCTTGAGTAATATCATTTTAAGGTAAAGTTACAAACACATTACAAATATTTGCTACTCCACCCACCTCTGATAGAATTATGAACAGAACTATGTAGTGTTTTCTTGCATTCTATTTACACACAATTTTATTAGTACACAGGCCTGTTTGTTACAGTGTGTTAACTCCAGAGCCACTGTTTACATGCACATTTTTAGTCCGAACCAAGGAGAAGGTGTTTGTTCCTCCTCAGCTCCTGTAGGACACCCGCTCTGGTCCACTCTAGCTCTGCAGCAGCTGAGGTTATTACTGTTCACTATTTCAGGACATTACCTTGTACAAGCATAAGTCCTCCTTGTATCTGCCAGCACCATGCCATTCCATTGATGCACAGGACAGCCTGACTTTTGACTAAATACACATCCCTAAAAGAAAAGACCTTTAATCAATTGCTGAGTATGATTCAACACAAACTTTGATTTGTTTATTTTAAGCAATGCCTGTTACGGCCTCAGCTCTTCAGAGTTGAGACAGTTTTGTTTATACCAGGCCTAATCCTTGGACATTCCAAAGACCTCTGCTCCTCCAGGACGGTCTCAGTCTGACCTCACTCAGGGACATTTTACACATTCTTTCTGGCTCACTTCAAATCAGAAGCATTAAAACATCAGAATGCAGCTGCTGAGCGCTGAAAACAGACTGGGAAATAGTGATACTTGTCTGCAGACAAATTTTCTAAAACCCAAAGTGCAGCAGTTCTATCCAACTTTTGACCAGTGTGTGCTGCTGTTGTGTCCATGGGCAAGACACACACCCCATTTTACCTAGGTATAAATGTGGTGTGTGATTGGTGGTTGGCAGGGCAGATGGCACAGGCTGATACTCACTTTGGTCAGTCTAAACAAGGTGCGGCGTGAATGAATTGTGCATAATACAAATGCTTTATTATTGTAATAAAATATATCCTTGCATGAGTATTGTGGGTTTAGGCTTGAGATCAGTCTGCACTATGTCAGCCATGTAACTATTCATAAAAATGATATCCATTTCATTGTAACTAGCAACAAGAAGCACAATAACAGAAGAGCTGGATGTAAAAAAATGAAAGCAGAACTAACATTTTTACCTTATTAAACGTCTTCAGAGTCCATGATGGTTAGATATGTATTTTGCATTCACTGACATCTATGTGTGGAAAACAAGCCTTGCAACATGGCCAATTCTGACCCCAAGAGATTTCTCCTGGGAAACCCTTGCTTTTGTTTAAAATATAATTTTAAATGTTTTTATCTGTGTTAAATTTAAATTAACTACACCTGATCTTTCTCTCTGTCCGTGTGTGAGTGCAGCCATCCCTGTTCCAGGCAAGGACCTCCATGCTGGTGAGCAGTGGGCGTTTCCGCTGTCCCTCCTGCAGACACGAGGTGGTTCTGGACAGACATGGAGTGTACGGGCTCCAGAGGAACCTGCTGGTGGAGAACATCATCGACGTGTACAAGCAGGAGGTCTGCAAGAGCGTCGCCATCAGGTACCTATAGCACACTTACTTACCTGTCAATAAATTGTTGGGCGTGTTCTATCAAAATGACGACTGGATTCGATCAGTTCAAATCTTAAAAGTTTATTCCCCTCACAGTTACAATCTAATACAGGACCCGGGGTCATATGATCTATCCCTCGTGTGTGCAGCAGGCGGTCTGTCTGCTTTTTCCCTGGCCCCGTAACATAAAAATGTAACATGAAACATGAATATGCAAATATTATGTTGAGTAGGTTGTCGCCCAGGTTCCTCCCTCCGGCCTCGCTCATCTCTCCGGGCTGCACCAGTCTATTTTTCCGGCCTTGAGTTTCAATCGACCACCCTGTAAAGGAGCGTCTACACACCCCAACAGCCTTCCCCAATTCATATCACACAATATTGCTTTTAGCATAGTTTCAGTATTATCACAAGATGTTCCACTCTAGTATAAACATCATGGCTGTCAGGCGACATGATTCACCTCCTACAATGTTGCCTTAACTCGGTTAAAGGAGTTTCTGCAAGGGACCAACTGTCTCCCATAATTCACGTTTTACCTTTAACCTAATTTCAGTGTTAGTAGATGGTATTCAACTTTTAGTATGGTGCTTGTTAGACAACCTCCAAAAAGATACAACATTCAAAGAATATATAAATTCAGTATAAAAATGGTGACTACATAATAATATTCAAAACTTATATGATTTCAGTATCAAAAGATATATATGTATATGTGATGTCCCTAAGAAACTTTATTCAATCAATATGCATTCCATATTTTTGATATATGTATTTGTAATGCAACTTAAAAGCTTTATTACTTGACATACCCTTCAAAATATACTCCATATATATTACTTTATATCTAACTAATAACAATAATCTAATCATCTAATAATCTATAATCTAATATAATATAATTAAAATGATCTAAATATCTATTTTGTTTTTACCCAAATAGATTACTGACATATGTACATCAAATCGTCTATCGTAGTGTATGCACATTAATATGTACAAAAAAGTATTACACATTACTGAGGTCAAAACTGTCAATCAATATAACTTTTTTTGTCCCAATTTAAGCACATAGAGCAGTAAAATACAATAATAATATAATACACAAAGTGCAGCTCAGCAGGTAGGTTCATCAGATCCAGTGTCAGGGCAGTTTGAGGTGTGTAACAGCCCTCAGGACAAAAATGTCCCTCATCTGTGTTCTGTAGCATCACAGCAGCCTCTAGGGGGAGCCAGGTGAACACTGGACACACAACAGGAAAGCCTCTTCTCAGCCTCTCTCTGTTCTATTGTTTCAGTCTGTGATGAGACAAGACCGTCCCTCTGGAATGTCTTCTGCCATATTTAGTGTAGAAAGTCTGTTGCATTGTTGTAAAAAGTCAGTATAATTTCAGAGCTAACTGGTTAGCATAGCAGGAAAAACAAACAGCTCAAATCATACAATTCAGTAGTTCTTAACTTCTCTCCTTTGAACTGCGCATGCTGCAATTCTTCGTTAAAAATGTAATAAAGATGTTTAAAAACTGCTCTGTGTGCATCCTGTCAGCCGCAAGAGCATCCAACGACAACCATGACAACCGTGGAATCAAAACAATCAAATCTCTCAAGATAAACATGCCCATGTCACCACACTTCCTTATAGTTTGTGACAGAATCTAGAATGAAGAGATAGAATCATCACACACCATTTTTTCTCTGGTCCAGCTTGCCCCCTCCCCCGCCCCTCCCTCCTCCTGAACCAGCCCAGGCCACGTGTACAGACCATGAGGGGGAGAAGGTGAACATCTACTGCCTGAGCTGCCATGTGCCCACCTGCTCCCTGTGCAAGGTGTTTGGAGCCCACCAGTCCTGCAAAGTGGCTCCTCTCACACAGGTCTACCAGCAGCAGAAGGTGCACCAGCATAAAATAAAGCTACCTGACTCATGTTTAATAAGCCAAACTAACCTCAGTCTGTTGGTGACGGTGTGCTTCAGGATGAGCTCAAAGAAGGGCTGGACTCTTTGGCAGAGCACAGGACTAAAATACAGACTGTGATCGATGAACTTAACCAGATGTTCATCGACTTAGAGGTAAGAACTTTGGGATTTTTGCCTGTTCTGCATGTTTTAAGTGGATTACTGCTTAGGCACTTCATAATGTATCTGCTATTAGATATTTCTGCCATATTGCCCATAGACACAGTTCTCCAGTCATAGTATATATAGCTTGTTGATAGAGGAAAGGCAGTTGGCAAAAAAGAAAAATTTCAAATGAATATGTGGTTATTGAAAAGGTTTGCGATTCTGTATTCTGCCTGCAGTTTGTTGCAATGATCTGTGTCCATGTCTGACAGGAAGCATACAGGGTACAGAGGCAGACTGTCACTGACAAGTTTGAGCACATCAATTCCATTCTGGAGGAGAGACGAAAGGTAAACAAACATGATACAGTAGTCGCTGGTGTAACTGTATGGAGCGAGCCTGCTGTTATCAGACCCATGTAAATGTCCTGTGTGTGTAGTCTATGACAGAGGTGGTCAGTGCAGAGGAGGAGGAGAAGACGGGCCGAGTCAAAGCTCTCCTCAGGCGCTATGGAGATACAGTCTCTGCTAACAGTAAGCTGCTGGAGAGGGCCCAGGCTTGCATGGAGGACACCGACTCTGTGGCATTTGTACAGGTACCAAAGACATGTGTTATCCTCTTGAGACCTGAGCTCTTGCAGGACTTTATTTGCAAAAACTATTAAGTGCTTGAACACATACATTTTGTGTAAAAAACTAAATGAGAAACAATTGTGCCTCTAGGAACAATGTGTCTCATTTGTGCTGCTGACAGGAGCAGGAAGACATGTGACTTTAAATAAAAATACAAATAAAAAAAAACAAAAACAAACATTAAAATACAACAAAAGATAAAATAAAAAAAATAAAATAATAAAATTAAAAAATAAGTACATTAAAAATAAAATTAAAAAATAAAATAGAAATAAATACAAATAAAATAAAAAATAAAAAATACATTAAAATACAATAAAAATTTAAATAAATAAATTAAAAATAAAATTAAAAAATAAAATACAAATACAAATAAATAAAAATAAATAAATATTCTCTTAAAAATATTCAAATTTGAACATGTTCTTGTTGCTGTTCTTCTAAAAATTTGCACTGTGGCCTAAAAAAACCCAAAGTATGTTGTCCACAGATGAGGACACATGGTCTCAGGAGGTTAAAGTGGGTTTCACTGGAAAAACCATCAAAGCAGTCCAGATTAATACACATTTTTAATGAGAATAAAGCTTAAACAAAAATTTTAAGCAGTAATACAGATGAAATATTATTAAAATAAAATATCAAGAAATATAACTTTTTCTTCAATGTCTTCCTGTTAGTTCTTGTTCTTCTTCATGTTGGCTGCAGCAATATGAAATGAAGAAAAGCATCATGGTCAGTGTAGTTCTCTCTTCAACAGTGCATTACAGCAGGACCAAGACCTCATCTTACATTCAACACACTGTATATTTATTTTTAAACTGTTGTTAATGGTATCACATTGCCAGTGTAGTTTACATCCCTACTTTTGGATCATCTAATGATGTATACAGTTAAAAAGTGGTTCAAATGTTTTAGTATTTTGTTGTTTTTTTTGTAACCGAATCTAACTCAAGATTGTTATTACTTTTCTTGCCATTTGCACTGTTAAAGCCCCACCATGTAACTTTTAGATAGGTAAAACAAAAACAAAAAACATGCATCCTTACTGTGAACAGGCTTACAGGGCCTCCTCCTTGTTTCCATATTTTCCATATTCCTTTGGCTATAATCTCCCACAGTATAGTATAACTTATCTTTCTGCATAAAGAATGTTTTAACTTTCTGTTTCCATGTAATGATGCAGGTGATGTACCACTTCCAAAGTTACACGATGGTACTTTAATAGCAGCAATACACTGTGAAATAATGCTTTATTCTCTCTGTTTCCAATCAGAGCTCCAAAGAAATCATAGACAAGTGAGTATCAGCAGACATTCTAGATAAATAATCTGTTTCTTTCTGAACGAACCTTAAGTGCTTCTGTTGTCCATGTAAACTTCCTGTGTTCAGGTTGCTCAGCGCAGCCGCCTCGTGCCCCTCAGAGACATTGGACCCAGACGATGAAAACCTGAGCCATTACCAATATAACTTCAGCCGACAGTACAGGGCCCTGCTCAGCTTAGACTTCCCCAGAGGTAACAACACACAGAGTAGGCTTAACGGAGACATATTACTATTTTTGAACTGAACACTTAATCTTTTTTTTTTTTGCTACTAAACTGTGTATATGGTGCTTTATAAGCATTTCTTATTATATTTTTTGGCTATTTTAGTGCAAACTAGGTCAATTTATAGCTTTGTGGTCAGAAACGTAAAAAATGGGTGCAATTTCAGGTACTACATGACATCACACAGCACTGCCCTGATTACATAGCAACCAGGTGCTTCCAGTTACAAAAATCTTGCTGCAGGTTTGGAGTTTGAAGTGTGGACACCTGTTAAACCAATCACACTGTTCCTCATATGTCCAGACCCCGCCCCTCGCCCCCTCACTCTCCCCTTTAGTCCTCCAGGTACTGTCCAGTTTAAAAGCTCTGTTTGAAATGTGGTTGTGGGCGGGGTTTAGGTGTTTAGTCCCAATTTAACACTTTTGCCTTGATATTTTGCCATTTGTATCTTTTTAATTATAACTTACTACTACAGTAAGAAACCAGGTTTGGACATACTTTTTGCAAAATATTTTATTACTATTAACACATGGAATGTAGTACACAAAAAGAAAACTTTTGAAAAACAAACAGTTTTTTTTTTTGAAAAACAAAATTTTTGACTGAAAATGTAAGTTTATATAGAGGACATGTGACAGGAGAAATGAGCAGTGTGTGTCTATTCTCCACAACATGCAACATTATACTTATAGTCCAATGCAGGTTTTCATTTCTTAGAGCTGTTTCCATGTCCAGAGCTAAAAATAACCAGCACATGTGTGACTTGACTGTATATTGACCACTACCAGGAAGTGTTTACAGCAACATAAGTTAAAAACAAATAAGCACGTTTAATCTTAAAAATATATGACACCTTAAACATGGGCATCACTTCTATTCACTAAGTTTTGTGCTTAAAATCATACTTTGCCTTGTTGCAAGTGTCTTAATATTATTTTTAAAAACACATTAAAGATGCTGCATGTAACTTTTCTGGTGGAAGGTCTGCCACACTCCTTGTCTTCATGGTATTGCTTTGCCTGGAATGTTCCATTTGCCTGGCAGGTCCAGATGATATCTCTCTGTATTTTTCATTCAAAGGCATATCAGCCTGATCAGCTCGCTCTTTGTCATGTCTCAAACCTGAACCAAACATAATCGTCCAATCAGATTTGTTTTATTTCAGTGACGCATGTGAAATGAAGGACCAATGACATTTCTCTCCCTTCAGATTAACAATAAGAGTTTTGTGCTTCCCTGATTGATTCTGCAGAAATCCGCACTGTTTTTCAATCCCTTGTGATATTTTTTTCCTTTCTTTTTGCCATGTGAGCAGCCATATTTGTTTTGATATGGACGAAATATGCATGTGCCTAACAGGCTGATTCACCTGTGAATCACACCCCCCTTTCAGAAAGATGGTGATATATATATATATATATATATATATATATATATATATATATATATATATATATATATATATATATATATATATATATATATATATATATATATATATATATATATATATATATATATATATATATATATATATATATATATACATACCATAGCAGTGCATTAAACATATCTTTTTCCATGGAGACAAGCAGGTGATGTCGCCAGGGTGAGACCTGTTTTTCAAAGTATCTTTAACCAATCAATTCCGTGCTATTTTTGCCCAGTGGTTTTTAATGTTGGACATGTACAAGTGAAACGGGTTGAAGAGTTAGGAGAGACATTCAGAAATCTAGCATATGCTCTGCAGTCTAAAGCCCTCAATAGGATGTAGTATGCAAATTTGTTTAAAAAAAATAACACCCCATTTTTGTATTTCACCTGTTAAAGAGGACGTCCCAGAAGAGCTTGAATCTGAATCAGAGACAGAGGACACAGTGGACATAGAAGACACAGAGGACACACCTACACAGTACATCGAGTCCCCCTCTCAAACTGTAAAAGACTGTCCAGTGAGCTCCCTGCCTGAGCCACACCTGGTACGGGACAGTGAGCAAGGGGACAGAGAAGGGACACAGCTGCAGCAGGACAGAGTGGACAGAGTGGACAATGGGGATAGGGAGGACATGGTGGACAGGGGGGACATGGAGGGGACAGAGCTGAGGCACAGAGGAGCAGAGTCGGTTCAGACCCAGACCCAGAGGGAGGAGAGCCGAGAGGAGACGTACCAGAGACCAGCAGTAAGACCTGTGTCTGCTGAAGTGGTGAAGGAGGACGGCATGACAACACTACAGGTACAGTACATATACATACATACACATACACTCAACACTACAGGTACAGTACATATACATACATACACATACACTCAACACTACAGTTACAGTACATATACATACATACACATACACTCAACACTACAGGTACACTACATATGCATACATACACATACACTCAACACTACAGGTACAGTACATATACATACATATATACACACACATACACTCAACACTACAGGTACAGTACATATACATACATACACACACATACACATACATATTACACACATATATACATACACACACATACACACACATACACATACATACACATACATACACTCTTACACTCTTACATACATACATACACATGCATACATACACTCAAGGACATTGTGGTTTTTGGTTCACTTCACCTGAAGGACACATCTTTTGTGAAAAGATGAACTAGGAAACTAGGAATAGGAATAAAACAATTGAACTAGGAATCAGTATGTAATCAACCCACAATGAAAAGTCCTATGTATGTATGTATGTATGTATGTATGTATGTATGTATGTATGTATGTATGTATGTATGTATGTATGTATGTATGTACGTACGTACGTACGTACGTATGTATGTATGTATCTATCTATGTATGTATGTATGTATGTATGTATACTTTCATTTAACCAGGTAAATCATTGAAATTATACATAACATAACACAACTGAACCTGGGTTGCCAGTGCCTTAACCTGCAGATAGATTAGACAGACAGACATTACTTGCATTACATACATACATTACACACAATGAATAGTTATAACCTCGAGTTTTAAAGTGTTTTTGTTGGTACTTTTTGTGTTTTTGTTGGCACAGTGCCATTGTTTCTTGTGGGTCCAAACCTTTGTCTATTCATTTGACTGTCTTCCTTTACTAATCACTTAAAGGAAGTCACTGCAGGGTCTGATGACAGCAAAACAATGCCACACCAAGAGTCAGAGATGGTCAAACAAGATGGAGGAAAGATGGAGCATGCCAAATCCACTTTAGATGAAGAGACAGACACACTGCTTTATCTTGGATGGTACAGACATGACAACTGGGGAAGAATGATTCAAGATCAAACTGTCCAGCAAGAAGAAGCTACCAATGCTCCAGAAATACCTTGTCCACGATTGGAGAGCCAAGATGTAGAAAATACATCTCTACAACTGTCAAATCAAAGTGAAATAAAACTAGTTCAACCAAAATTGGAATTTGATAACAAAATTGAGGATTTGCAAGATCAAATTGTCCAGCAAGAAGAAGCTAGCTATGCTCCAGAAATACCTCATCTACGATTGGATAGCCAAGATGTGAAATTGTCTAATAATGAAACTGAGGATTTGCAAGATTTGGAATGTTTACCACAAGCTATGAATGAAAATGTTGAGGAAATTATTGATGGTGGCACCTCTCAAGATGATACAAATGAATTACCAATGGAGAAAAGCCGTTCGCAAAATAAAACCACAGAGTTCAATGAAAATGAAAATCAACAAATTTCAGATGACCATATTTTAAGTTCTGACAGTGATAATGACGAACTGATTGATGGAATTTCGGAAATACAAATTGGAAGTGAATTCGACAAAGAAAATGTAACAGAAGAAGTTGCAAGCATTATTGAAGATACTATAAGGAGCCAGCAGGGGGCGCTAGAGAGTACTGGACAAGCATTGGAGCCAGGATTAAGAGGGAGTGTAGCGGTACAGGTAAAACTTTCCATCTTCTTCATTGCCTGTTTCTGCTGGCTACACCTCAATATGCCGTTCATCACATCTTTTCACTTTTTTGCTGGATGACATTTTTTTCACTTGATTGTGCGAGTTTTGTTGCGTCATTAAAAAAAAAGCTTGTTGTTTTGATCCAGGCTTATTGTTATCATGCTTATTGTTATATATATGTTGTCTTCCATTGCTTCACCATCCATCCATCCATCCATTTTCTTCCGCTTATCCGGGGCCGGGTCGCGGGGGCAGCAGTCTAAGCAGGGACTCCCAGACTTCCCTCACCCCGGACACGTCCTCCAGCTCCTCCGGTGGGACCCCAAGGCGTTCCCAGGCCAGCCGAGAGACATAGTCCCTCCAGCGTGTCCTGGGTCTTCCCCGGGGTCTCCTCCCGGTGGGACATGCCCAGAACACCTCCCTAGGGAGGCGTCCAGGAGGCATCCTGAGCAGATGCCCGAGCCACCTAAGCTGGTTCCTCTCAACGTGTAGGAGCAGCGGCTCTACTCCGAGCTCCTCCCGTGTGACCAAGCTCCTCACCCTATCCCTAAGGGTGCGCCCGGCCACTCTGCGGAGGAAGCCCATTTCAGCCGCTTGTATCCGCGATCTTGTCCTTTCGGTCATTACCCAGAGCTCATAACCATAGGTGAGGGTAGGAACGTAGATTGACCGGTAAATCGAGAGCTTCGCCTTTGGGCTCAGCTCCTTCTTTACCACAACGGACTGATACAGCGACCGCATCACTGCAGACGCTGCACCGATCCGCCTGTCAATCTCCCACTCCATCCTTCCCTCACTTGTGAACAAGACCCCGAGATACTTGAACTCCTCCACTTGGGGCAGAGACTCACCACCCACCCGGAGAGAGCAAACCACCTTTTTCCGGTCGAGAACCATGGCCTCGGATTTGGAGGAGCTGATTCTCATCCCAGCCGCTTCACACTCGGCTGCAAACCGCCCCAGTGCCTGCTGCAGGTCCTGGCTCGAAGAAGCCATCAGGACAACATCGTCTGCAAACAGCAGAGATGAAATCCTGTGGTTCCCAAACCAGGCCCCCTCCGGCCCCTGGCTGCACCTAGAAATTCTGTCCATAAATATAATGAACAGAACCGGTGACAAAGGGCAGCCCTGGCGGAGCCCAACATGCACCGGGAACAGGTCTGACTTACTGCCGGCAATGCGAACACAGCTCCTGCTCCGGTCATACAGGGACCGGACAGCCCTTAGCAAAGAGCCCCGGACCCCATACTCCCAGAGCACCCCCCAAAGGACACCACGAGGGACACGGTCGAATGCCTTCTCCAGATCCACAAAACACATGTGGACTGGTTGGGCATACTCCCATGAGCCCTCGAGGACCCGATGGAGAGTATAGAGCTGGTCCAGTGTTCCACGACCAGGACGAAAACCACACTGCTCCTCCTGAATCCGAGGTTCGACTATCGGTCGGATTCTCCTCTCCAGTACCCTGGAATAGACCTTACCGGGAAGGCTGAGGAGTGTGATTCCCCTATAATTGGAACAGACCCTCCGGTCCCCCTTCTTATACAGAGGGACCACCACCCCGGTCTGCCATTCCACAGGTACTGTCCCCGACCGCCACGCGATGTTGCAGAGACGTGTCAGCCAAGACAGCCCCACAACATCCAGAGACTTGAGGTACTCAGGACGGATCTCGTCCACCCCCGGAGCCTTGCCACCGAGGAGCTTGCCAACCACCTCAGTGACTTCAGCCAGGGTGATGGACGAGTCCGCCTCTGGGTCCCCAGTTTCTCCCAACCCCGAGTTTTTGCCTCTGTGACTGCCCGAGCCGCGGCACGCTTGGCCCGCCGGTACTCATCAGCTGCCTCAGGAGTCCCACGAGCCAACAGGGCTCGATAGGACTCCTTCTTCAGCTTGACGGCATCCCTTACTTCCGGTGTCCACGACCAGGTTCGGGGATTGCCGCCGCGACAAGCACCGCAGACCTTACGACCACAGCTATGAGCAGCCGCATCGACAATAGAGGTGGAGAACATGGCCCACTCGGAGTCCATGTCTCCAACCTCCCCCGGGATCAGGGAGAAGCTCTCCCGGAGGTGGGAGTTGAAGACCCCCCTGACAGAGGGCTCCGCCAGACGTTCCCAGCAGACCCTCACAATGCGCTTGGGCCTGCCAGGTCTGTCCGGCTTCCTCCTCCGCCAGCGGATCCAACTCACCACCAGGTGGTGATCAGTTGACAGCTCAGCCCCTCTCTTCACCCGAGTGTCCAAGACACGCGGTCGGAGGTCAGATGACACAACAACAAAGTCGATCATCGACCTCCGACCTAGAGTGTCCTGGTGCCACGTGCACCGATGGACACCCTTGTGCTCGAACATGGTGTTTGTTATGGACAAGCTGTGACTAGCACAGAAGTCCAATAACAAAACACCGCTCGGGTTCAGATCGGGGAGGCCGTTCCTCCCAATCACGCCCCTCCAAGTGTCACTGTCGTTACCCACATGGGCGTTGAAGTCCCCCAGGAGAACAACGGAGTCCCCGGTTGGTGCACTGTCTAGTACCCCTCCCAGGGACTCCAAGAAGGCCGGGTACTCCGCACTGCTGTTTGGCCCGTAGGCCGACACAACAGTGAGAGACCTGTCCCCGACCCGAAGGCACAGGGACGCGACCCTCTCGTTCACCGGCGTGAACCCCAACACGCAGCGGCTGAGCTGTGGGGCAATGAGCAAGCCCACACCAGCTCGCCGCCGCTCCCCGCAGGCAACGCCAGAGAAATGGAGAGTCCAACCCCTCTCAAGAAGTTGGGTTCCAGAGCCCAAGCTGTGCGTGGAGGTGAGGCCGACTATATCTAGCCGGTAACGCTCAACCTCCCGCACAAGCTCAGGCTCCTTCCTCCCCAGCGAGGTGACATTCCACGTCCCCAGAGCTAGTCTCGGTCGTCGAGGTCCCCGCCTTCAACCGCCGCCCGGATCTCTCCGCACCCACCCTTCATGACTCCTCCCGCAGGTGGTGGGTCCACGGGAGGACGGCCCCACGTCGTTCCTTCGGGCTGGGCCCGACCGGGCCCCGTGGGGAAAGGCCCGGCCACCAGGCGCTCGCTGCCGAGCACCCACCCCAGGCCTGGCTCCGGGGTGGGGCCCCGGTAACGCCAGTCCGGGCGACGTAACTGGCCTCGTTGTTTCTCTATTCATGATGGGCTTCTGAACCGCTCTTAGTCAGACCCGTCTTCGAGGACCTGTTTGCCATGGGTGACCCTACCAGGGGCATGAAGCCCCCGACAACATAGCTCCCAGGATCATTCGGGTGCTCAAACCCCTCCACCATGTTAAGGTGGCGGTTCGGGGAGGGGCCATTGCTTCACAGAAAACTAAAATATCTCCATGGAGAGGTGACACCATCAGGGAAAAGTTACAAGTCAGATCTGTGGAGAGGCGACCCTGCTCACAGTAATAAGGGTATGGTTTAGTGTTTAGGTAGGGTTTTTCAGTTACGTACATTTGAAGCAAAGCAGTAACAACACCATGGAGACAACCAGGTGATGGACTCTCCACAAAAAAAAGTGACATAGTAGAGTAAATGATACAGGGAGGACAGTGGTGCAATCACCCTGTAACCAGTGAGTAACAAGTTCATATTTCACCCAAAGGACAGTCATTGTGTCCCAGGGCATAGGGCGGATCCTACACCCATACTGCCCACTCCTGTCAACAGTAATGAGGTTAGTTGACAAAGAAAGGGCACCTGAGGGAATAATAACGGACACTGAGGTGACCCCAGATAAAAGTTCTAATAAATCAAAGTTGAACCTTTTCTACAACAATATGTCATTCAAAGTGCATCAACAATTGATTTGGTTTTGTGAGTGAGTTGGGGCTTCTTTTTTTCTGACAAGGATTGTGTTTAGATTTGTAATTCATATTTAATAGTGACATTTTGTTCAAGAGAAGACTGAAATCTGAAATGACCAACTAATCCAAGAATCACATACATTTCAGAACATGTTTGTGCTGATATAAACTACAGGGTTAGCAACTGTTATAGAAAAAGATATGAAATTTTGTGTTTGCTGATGAATTTATATTTCACGATTAGCTAATTCCGACCATTCAAATTACAATATCTATATATAGGGTGAGTGACGGATGGATTTTTTTTGTCAGTCTGTCCTAAGAGCAGCTCTATAAAAGTAACTTACCACAACTGCATATGAGAAATAATGAATAATGACTACAATGTAGCACTTTAAAAGGCTTGTTCATTAATTATTCATTTATTATTATTATTATCTATGGTAAAAATGAAGCTGACACCTTGCTTTCTCTCACAAGCTGCTAAATTAAAACAAAATAGCTTTTGATGAGTCACATTTCTATATAATTTTATATGGATTTTCATCATGTTATACCATGCCTCACCATTTCCTGTCTCTCTCTGTCTCTCTGTCTCCATCTTGCCCTCACCTATCCACCCTCCTCCCTTCCTCCTTCCGTTCAGGCGGTCACTCTACTCTTCTACTTGCTGGCCTTTCTGGTCATCCTGCAGAGGTTTTGGATCTACATCGGCCGCTACATTCTCATATAAGCCCACAGCACAGAAGCTGTGCACGGTCACTGCTGCATGTCCAGGTATAAAGCCACATTATAGGAGCTTTCAACTGTCACTGCTGCATGTCCAGGTATAAAGCCACATTATAGGAGCTTTCAACTGTCACTGCTGCATGTCCATGTACACCAAGGTGTCTGCATCACTGTCTAAGAAGAAGTATTTATAAACATTTACCAGCATGCATGCTTTTCTCTGCACTGACACCTTCTGGTTGCATGATGAGTTAAAAAAAAAATACTGCTCATGGATTTTTTTTTACAGTACATAAGTAGGTAATATCCATCTGTCGTACCTGTCCCACATTAAAATACAAAAAGTAATATCACAAACACTGGCACTTCAAGAACTTCACATTTGTAACACAAACAACAACAACAAACAACAACAACAGCAGCAGACTAAACACAGTACAGGGTAGGTGCAAACAGGTGCAAACAGGTGCAAACAGGAGCCGACGGGAGCGATTCATTACCACAGACCAAGGAGTGGATTTGTCACATTGCAGCATATTTTTCTTGTATAAAATGAATAAGGTGCTACTGTGAATTGTCATACAGATCATTAGTGTAATCAGATTTTAAATTTTAAATGTTTTTATTCTGAATTTTAATGTCAATGAATTTTGTGTATTGTTCTTTTCTCAGTTTCAAATGTCAGAATGAAAAAGTATGCCTTTTCAAGTCTACACATTTAAGAGAGTAAAAAAGGCAAGATGTAGCCACTATTCACAGTTTGTATCCAAATAATATTAGTCGAGTAGTAACATAGTGCGGAGTTACAAAATTTGTTTTAAAGGAACAAGTCCTTCCAAAGTATATCAGAATCAGAATTTGTCATTTCAGTATACAAATTACCAGAGGTGAGGATGTGTAAGTTGTGACTTCAACTCGAGTCAGACTTGAATCACTATTTTGAGGACTTTAAGACTTGACTTGAATTAACAATTGGGACTCAACCTGGACTTGTGGGCCACTGACTTGGGACTTGTCTTGGACTTTCCTGTCTTTGACTTGGGACTTGACTCAGACTTCCCTCTAGTGTGTGTTTGACTCTCTGTTGTCTGCCATAGACTGAGCCAGAGCCCAGTCCTGCTCCCTCTTCATCTCAGCCCGACGCTGCCCCTCGCCGCCCCACGTTTGTCTTCTCCTGGCTCAGCCGTCGGCACAAGAGCCAGTGAAGACAGAGAGACCCTGCTAGTCCGTTTCAAATTCTTCAGAGTCCAGACTGGGGCTTGAGGTCTGGACTGGGGCCTTTCTCAGCGGGATGGGGCTTATGTGATGTACTTGGTAGAGTGCCATGAAACTGTATTAAGAATAATAATGTGAAGACACTGAACTGAAATTGTACTGAGATTTTTAGACCTAGTTTTGTCCTTATATAAACCTATCTAAAGTAGTGTGATAGTTTAAAAGACAAATATTTCTAAGACGTTGGTCCACGTAGAGAATAAATAGGAGTGTGTGCATTTTCCTTTTGCAATGAAAGAGCAGATTTTGTGCATTTATTTGTGCACACTGAGACTAACAGGCCACGTTTGCTATTTGTTCCATGACATGAACGAGTGTCAATAAGTTATGTATTCATGACACATATATGTTCAGTGTTACTCCACTACAATTGATGTCCTCTTTTGCTGTGCAAGAGTAGATTCTGTTTTGTTAAAGGTGCACTAACTTTTCTAGAGGGAGATCTGTCTCCTACTTGTCTCCATGGAGATGTTACTGCTTAGCTACAGTATAGCAGTAAACATATCCAGCCCCACGATAAGCAAACCAGTTTACATGTCAAATCTGTGGAGAGGCAAACCTGCTCACAGTTAGGAGGAAGGTATTGTTTAGGAATAAAATACATGTAATTGAATTAAATGGACACTTTAATGGAATACTGTGTGACATTCTAGGCAAAGCAAGTAGGGGGGAGATACACCACCAGAAGAGTTACAAAGTGCACGTTTAAGTTTCGTTTTGTGCACACTTGATTTTATTTTAGAATTCAATTCACTTTTGAAGTGCTGGTGCTAATTACAGTAAGCATTACAATGGTTCTATTTTAAGATTCACTCTTAAAATAATTCATATTTCCTAGATTATTATTCATAGGTCTATATTTCATAATGTTGTGTTTTTGGATAGCCAACACAAAATATGCAATGCAATATTTTTGGATTTTTTTTTCACGATGTCACTGAACTAGGCCTACTGAAGTGCTATTTGTGTCATTCATCAATAAAAGGTGATGTTAATATTTTCATGTTGTCAAATTATTTTAACGCAAAATCCTTCTAAGAATGTAAGATTCTAAAAAAAAAAAAAAAAAAAAAATCTATGAAAGACAAAAAAAACAAATACACATGTTTGTGCAGTTCTGAGGGTCACCGAAGGGGGGCCTCAGTGCTTCTTCATTACACGTCTGCGGTCGCCCTCCTCCCGCAGAAGGAGCCGAGCTGAGCCGTGGCTGTTTTGGATTTCTCCGCTCGCACTTCCACGGGCTCCTCCTGTACCTCTCTACGGACTAAACACCCCCGGCACAGCAGACCCCCGAGGCCCACGCCTTATCCACCGCCTCATCGCGTACGATCTGAGAGCCACCTTTACGAGATCCCACTTTTATTTGCGCTAAAACGACGCCATGAACCCCGCCAGTCAAGGTAACTGTTAGCCTAGCTTCAGAGTTAGCTTAGCATTGAAAACAGCACATTTTAGCCGCGACAACTAGCTTATTCCGCACGATATCGCGTATCAAGTTGGTACAAGTTTATGTGATTCCGTGTCAAAGTGTTTAATCGTGATCTGACGCATTTGTCTTGAATAAATAGCAGTAGTAGAGTCGTTAGCTTAGGCCGTAAAAGTGACAGTGACAGCCAAGAGAAGAGGGGCGGATTGGGTTTCTCTCCAACAAACTTCTTGACACGTGTTAAACAAGCACAGATCGACATTATTTTAATATTTATGCCGTTTATTTTTCTGTCAGGGCATGACAAACGAATTACTCATCGTTAAATTGTAAAAGGGGGCTGGTTTGGTGTGATTTGGAGCTAGTAAAAGACTTTGGAGCAGAGTGGTAATATTTATACTTGTCAATAGTTGGATCTATACGGCTTTATTTTCTGATTTATGCTATAATTTTGTTTCCTCATTTAAAAAATACCTGGAGTTGTATTTTGTTCTATTCACACATTTATTTAACACACAAACGCTGAATATTTAGGAGTTCTTGATGTCATCATGTGGTAATACAGGAAGTGCTCCACTGTGTTATTAAACTCCATACACCTTCACTAGAATCATTTGGATCATTGTATCCCTTCTCTACTGAACTAAAGGTAAAAGAGCTGTTAACTTGAAAACTACCACTACATGACATCACAAGGTGGAACGGAGCATTTTGTGTTTTATAGGTAGATGTAAAGAGACTAATAATAGAGGATTATGAAACAAAACACAACACCAGGTCTGTTTCTAAGGAGGTAACAATATTATAACATGGGTTAAAGCTCATAAGACTCAGTTTTGCATAACATAGGACCTTTAAATTGCACTATGTAGCATTTCTGATGGGAGAACTCTCTGCCACCTCTTTGTCTCCGTGGAGATGTTATTGCCTTGGCGGGAATGTTCTGCAGTATGGCATTAAACTTCACAAATCTGACTTGTAACTTGATCTGGTGGTGATACCTGCTTGTCTCCATGGATATAGCAAAATGTAATGTCATAGTGCACATAGAACATTGGGCATAGCAGTAACATCTACAGTAAAGCAGGTAATGGACTCTTCACCTGAACAGTTACATAGTGCACGTTCAAATCCATTGATGCTCATTTGCAGAGTGCCAATGTATTTTTCCAAAATGTAGCATAGATTTTAGTTTCAAGATACTTTGCCCACATTGTCCATTCCAGTCTGCAAAAGTATCTAGTTTAAATGTTTAATAATGGTGCTAGGATTATTAAATTATTACAAACTATGATCTTTATGAGGATATTCTTTAAAGGACTACAGCCCTAGAAAAATGTATAGTCATATAGTTGATTAATTGATTGATGGACCAAAACTAGTATTAGTCTGTTTGATTTTATATAGATCATATAATCCATATGATCTAAATGGGACAACAGCAGAAAGGAGAAATTAGTGAGTGAGTGAGTTAGCTAAGGATTTGGTATTTATAAGTAAAAAGACACAAATGATTCACAAGTTTAATCTGTATTTTTATAAATACTTTGTTTCTTAGTATGCTTTTCTGCATAAATACTGTTGCTGTTTTTGTATCAACTCCTGTGCAGGTGTGGTCATTTGAGTGCAAATGCATAGAGAGATAGAGATACAAACCAAGAATTTCTTTAGTCGACCACAGGCCTACATTTGTCTTTACTTTTTGGTTTGATTTCCTCTTAACAAATAACAGATCTCTGCACATACAGTGGCACATGCCATTCTACTCTTCCCCACCTACTTTTCTGAGTGGGTGACAGGTGGATTTGACCGGTCACAGTGAAGAGTGATCTCTCAGAAGAAGTAGACAGTTGTAGATACCTCTTTAAAGCAATATAAAGCTGGTGAACAAGATAGGGCTGAAATAAAATTTAAGTTATGACAGTCCAACTATCCAAACACGAACTGCACTTTTATTTCCAAAAAAACATATTTTTCTCAATAGTTCAGTTGTAGTACGAGGTATGCCATAAAATCAGATTTGAAGTTTATCGCTTTATATTGTTTCTATTATATTTTAACCATATTATTCAGCCCTTTGGTAAGTCTAAAGGATTTATTTAGGATGTATTTAATTTTGACATTGGTAACATTGCAGTGTTTCAGCATACAATTTAACATCTATCTTCTCTTCCATCTGAAATGATGAACACAGACTGCAGGAGGTCACACGGAGGACTTCCCTGTCTCAAACCACGCTCACATAACCCTGCTGTCTGTCTGTGAACACATTCCTCTTTCTCAGATAATGCTGAAGTCGCTTATCTCTCACAGAAGTAAAAAATCACAAGGAATTTGGAGCAGGGGAGGAGGAGGAGGTCAGGTGCAGAGGAGAATGAAGAGGAGAAGGGCAGGTGCAGAGGAGAAGGAAGAGGAGGAGAGCTGGTGCAGAGGAGAAGGAAGAGGAGGAGGGCAGAGGAGAAGGAAGAGGAGGAGGGCAGGTGCAGAGGAGAAGGAAGAGGAGGAGGCAGGTGCAGAGGAGAAGGAAGAGGAGCAGTAGACATCACATTCTTGGCCCACGCTGACCTGAATTTGTGTATCCTTGCTGTGTTGTCTGTTTAGTGATGGTGCAGACCATCACTGAGCTGTGCCAGCTGCCCCAGTGCACTGAAACTAACACTGAAAAGGGGGAGAAGATGCGTGAATGACAGTGTGTGGCTGACACACAGAACCAGGAGAGGAGCAGAGGAGTAGTGTAGAAGAGGAGAGAGACAGATGCCCTCCTTGAAAGAGCAACAGGAAGTGAGAGAAGTGCTTCTGGTACAGGATAAGGGACATGTCTGTAGAAAAACTACATACATGTGAACATTAAAATTCAGGTTATTTGACGTAACTCTTGTGTTGGGTAGGGCTCAGACATGCATGATTCAAGTCAAGGACAGTACGTACACAGCCACAGGCTGGGTCAAGCTGGATTTTTTGGGCCCTATCTAATTTAAAGTGCAGGGGAGAACGAGGAAGGCAGCTGCAGAGGAGGAGAAGGAGCAGAGAAGGTTGAGAGAAGGAGCAGGTCTGGTGTGTGTGTTTGTATTTGTGGAAGGTGTGGCTAGAGCGTAAACATTGCAGGAGGCCACTAGACCGGTTGTGGCTGTGGCTGTCACTGTTACTATAAGATATTCTGCCTCATGTCATGTCATTGTGGTTAACTTTCCGTGAAATAATGATGCAATCTATTACAGAGCATTTTACATTACATCTATCAAACATGTCTAGCCTAATGTCTAATAATCTTATTTAAATTATTTGATATTAAATAACTACTAATTAGGGTGTTGTAAACAAACAAAATAAAACAAAACTGTACCTACACCCAGATGCTAATATATTCTAAAACTAGTACTGAAGATCATCCACCTGCCTGTACACTAGGGCAGAGTGTGTTGGCTTAGGGACGGCTGCCTGAGTCAATATTCCTGAAGGAGGGTGGAGCACTCCCTGACACTTCATAGCCAGATGTTCTTCTCAAACACATCACCTTTTGTGTGTATGATGCATGATAAGGATTTTATTGACAATGTTTACAGGGCTCAAAGATTTGGGATCAATATCTAATTGTGTTTTTTTCAGACAAGCATTGCAATTGTGATTTATATTTGCAATTTGTGTTTCAATAATAGGATTCTGTTGTTTATAAACTACAGGGTTAGCCATTTTTAGACTGGATATTTAGTTGTTTGTGGAGAAAAGTATGGTACTAAAAAAATGCAATCTTTGCGATTTGTTAATTGCATCCATTCAAATTGCGTTTTCATTTTGATTGGGATTAATCTTGCAGCCCTACATTTGTATCATAATATATTTCACAATAAACCAAATAATAGCAGTGTATGTTGAAAGATTGCAACAGTTAATCTGAATAATTGTGACAAATCAACATGGCATTGTTATCTGGACTATTGACTCTGAAACACATGCCAATAGTCCTTCTATAACAAACACTGGAATTATTAACTTAAATGTCAGAAAGAAAAACAATTATTGATTTCCATTCATTTATGTCTATGTATTTCAATATTAATTTGGTTCAAAATGTATTTACAAAATCTCTATACAATAGATAAAATTGTTTGACTGGGCTCTCTGAATCTCTGAACTGATTACCAAGATAAATAATTAGTTACTGCCCCAGTGTCTTGATCTAAACAAATGTTTGAAATGGGTGTCTTTCCAAGAAGCTACTTTCTAGGACACAAATGTAATTCCATTGCTTTCTGTTTTGTTTTAGTATCTTAGCACTTTGACTTGTGAGTAGACAGATGCAGGTTATAGGAGCTCTCAGACTAAGTGCTTCGCTTGTATCTACTTATGGCAGCTCTGGCTTCTTCCTGTCCACTGTTTGTGAGAGATACTGGAGGATACAACTACTCTGTGCTTTCAACAGATACTGGGGCTTTTACCGCTTTTTTTTTTTTTTTTTTTAAGTTTTGTTGTTTTAAATAAACATAGATTACACTTCCTTATAAGCTCCTGTTGCAGTATCAAAGAACATATCTCTACTGAGATGTGGAATGTGACATCACCATCGTTTCTATATCGACTTACCATTCAGTAAATGAGATGGAACACTCCTTTTTGAGGGAGGAATAAATAACTTGTGACTCAGATACTGACTACTACCACTGTCTGAGAGATACTAGAGGATAAAACATCCTGTGCCTTTTACAGAGGTGGGACTGAAATACTTTAGCTGTAACTTCAACATTTTTAATTTTTTATTTGACTTTTATCTTTTTAAAAACAAGTAATGTTGATTTAAATGTTAATTTCTCAAACAATAAAAAACAATACAGAATTTTAAAGATTGTTACTTAAAACAAAAAAAATGTAATTATGCTCCAGACTACATGCTTTTACTGACAGAGGATTAATGGAAACCTCTGATCATCATGACAATTTTAGAAGCAAAAAGAATTTAAATTTCAACTGAATCTATTCTCCAAAAAATGCTAAGTACTTTTTTGTTTGTCTCATTAATTATACTGGATTTGTCAGAAAATGTTTTGTTATTTCAGTTATTTGTTCATGGCGTCAATAATTGGAAAATTGTGATGTTTCTTCTCATGCACTCGTATTGTATTCGATATTGTGACATCCCACTAGTCTTATGAATCCTATTAGTTAGGACTGCGAGAATAATCTTTACAATTTGCTAATTGTGTTCATTCAAATTAGTCAAAGTCTGCAGTTTTTGAAGTACCATAATTTCCTCCATAAAAAACTAAATATCCTGTCTTATTCTGCTGAAAAATGCTCACCCTGTAGTTTAGATCTTGCATTCTTGTATTAGTTTGTCCATTCATATTTCTTTCTGTCTTCGTCATTTCTCCTCAACACATTTTATTTGAACTTTGAACAGAATCCTATTACTAACAAACAAATCGCATATCTAATCACAATTCTAATTTGCATATTTTTATGAAATTGTTCAATCCTAGTTTTTAGTTGTTGATTTATTTGACTAACTTTGTCTGTGCTGTTGTCCTTGTCCTCACTAACCTATTTGTCCTGTCCTCTGTCCCCTGTCCCTGTGTGTCAGACATCAACCTGAACTCTCCTAACAAGGCTGTGGATGTAGATGGAGCTGACAGCCTGACGGACGTGCCTGTGGAGGGGGCCATGAGCAGCCCTAACCCTCTGCCACCTGGGCTCACTGAGGAGGAGGCTGAGGAACTGAGGAAGGAGCTCCTCAAGGTCAGAGACACAGTCTGAGCGAGCACACACAAGGATTTTTATATGCACGGGTACAGCGCTGGGTGTTCAGAGTCCAGGTATTTGGAAAAGTGGTTTGTGTGAACAATCAGAAAAAAATCCGATTACTCACATCAGATGGACCTGTTTACATAACCTTTTGATCATGTGAACTCCAGAATCAGATAATGATCAGATTTTTGGTGTACATGTAAACACGGCATTTGAGTAAAACATTGTTTTTACCAGGTGGAGGAGGAGATCACCACTCTGCGTCAGGTGTTGTCGGCCAAAGAGCGTCATGCCATTGAGCTAAAGAGGAAGCTGGGGCTTAGTCCACTCGTCGAGCTCAGGCAGAACCTCAGCAAGACCCTGCAGGACGTCCAGACTTCCAATGCGTATGTACCACACTCATGTACACCGCAGAATTTAAATGTCTGTGCTATGCTTACATGGACATTTTTATTATTATTGTTTTTATTATTTATATTCTTATTTAATCAATCTAGAGAAATGGTATGCGAATAAGTAGCTTTTTTACTACACAATCAGGGAGAGTTGGGCAGTCTGTAATCTGTAGTCTACAAGGTATTGACATGATCACTTTGAATATAGTTGATACTTTGCTGCTGATGTGTTTACTTTCCCTGAAGGGTGACGGGGTGTCTAACTGGGGGCACTGCTATGTCAGAAGCCCTGTTAGTCAAGTTAGCCTTTAATCTGAGCTTTGTTTTAACATGATCTGACCATAAAGAACTGACTTGGCTAGACCCTTACAGTCACAAGCTAGCTAGCATCAGCCAGCAGTTTTTCAGTTAGTCACTCTCACATTTTTTGATGATAAATAAACACCAAAATGGGGTCATCTGAAAATGAGTTGTTTAAATCTATGTAGTATTTTTTTCTTGAGTGTTTTGAGGGGCAGTTTGCTAATGTGTGCGTTGTGTTTGAAATAGTAAGACCTGAACATTCTGCCATACACATACATGCAGAACCACCCCCTGCGTGATGTCACTGCAAATTATCAATAACCAAAAAGGCGTACATTTTTTGGTGCGGAACTGAAAAGAATATTTTAGGTTAAAAGAAAACTGGTATAAAACTAAACCTGTTGCCCTCTGTACATTATATTTTATCTGTTTGTAGTAACAGGTTTTTCAGAAATGACCTGAGCCGTCTATTTACAGTCCCTCAGCTGAGCCTCCTGTCCTGATCTCATCTACATTTCTAGGAATTTACTGCTTTTCATTGTCCATTGAAGAATAAGATAATATTGGTAAACATTATGTGTTTAAAATAATTTGTGAAGTTTCAGATTTGAAGATTCTATAAGCCATCACAATTTTGTCTTTAGCCTAAATCTTTTAGTCAAGTCTTTACAGTAAAATTTCATCAGACTCCACAAATCCTGCAAACAGTAGCGAACTTCAAAAACTGGAGGCGGAAGTTGGATATTGGCTAGTTTTACTTATGGCCAAACGTAACGTATACAAAACAACCATTTGTCTCTGCTTTAAATCCGTCACTCCTTGATGAGTCTAGTGGGGTTACTTACCAATACAATTTCTACAATTTCTATTGCTCTCATGGACCTACTAATACACAAATGACACATTAAACCATAGAATCTATCATGTATCCCTGTCTCTGGTCTGTCTGTAGCTATGTGCGAACCTCCGAGAAACTGGGAGAGTGGAATGAGAGAGTGACTGGTTCAGAGTTGTAAGTTTTTTTTGTCTGTCCTCACGGAGATTTCAGTCTGGGACTGTTTGCTTAACTCCCCCTCCCCAGACACTTCCTCCTCTCACATCTCCCTAACAATATTTGACCAGTGCTCCATATTTCGCTTGGTGTGTGTAACTTGTGTCTGGGAAGAGGACAAGTGTCTGATTGTGCCTGGATTGACTTATTTGAAATAACCTACTAATCTCAAAGGTCAAATGGTAGAAGCAACAAGTGTATCTTATGTGTTGTCTTTTACTTTTTTCATGTAATAGAGTTACCTGAGTACAGATATAGTGTAAAAGCAGCTCTTAGGGTCAAAATGAAACTGTTGATTATTGTCTGCATCTAAATTTAAAGTGTTATTGTCCACAGACCAGGAATTAATTCCAGTGCATTGTTAGCATACTAGTTGGCTCATTACCGTAACTGCAGAAGTCCGCTCTGGCCTCTTAAGTTGTGAAAAGCCCTAATGAACTTTGTGAATAGCTGAGAATAATTAGGATTCTAGCTTAACTTTAGACCTTGCAAATCATCTAAAAGAAACTTGTTCTGTTTTTTTTCATTTTTAAGACTGTAAAAATCTTTCAAGTCTAACTAGCTGGTATCAAGTACTTGGTGATGTAGTTCTACTGCCAGAATGCATTCCTCACCTTCTCTTTCTGGACAGATCAAGTCTTTTCCATTCCAATTCATTACTCTAGATATGGATAGTAAAAAAAATTTTTTTTTTGGGTAAAGGTATCTATTTTAATTGGCTTGAACCACTTATTACAGACATTAAATGTAATTTATTTCTAGGATTGTTAAAAAGTAGTTTTATAGGACATACCTAAAATTAATAAGTATGACTTTGTATATGATAAATATGACCATATATACATATTTATAATCAGATTAAATGTTTTAAATGGGTGCATGCAAGTGACAGTGCATCTTTTCTGTTGTGACAAGAAGAGATGGCCCTGTGCCAGACAATGTGCTCAGTGTAAGCAGGACGGCCCATTGTAACACAGAGCCTCTTGTCCTGCAAATTCAAAAAGATTTATTTTTAGTAACAATCAACTCCAGCAAAGTTTAACAATACCTCATGTAAATGATGTCCTGTGAGTATAGCTTTGTTTAAAAAGGATGTCTTCAAGAGCCCAGAGTCACTGTCAACAAGGACTTAAAGAACACACATTATGCATTCTTCTTTAATTCCCTGTTAACCGTGCTTTTAGTCACACTAGGATACTTTTTTTTCACTTTTTCTAACGTGGATAATGACTACATTTAGAAATGTGCTGCATAAACTACACCGGAATAAGTCCAGAGATCGTTTATTGTCTTAAAAAATGCATCTGGTTTGGATTTTTATCTATTTATCTATGACGCAACTAAACGGGCAAAATGTGAATGGAGCATTTTTGAGTTCTCAGAGAAGACATCTTTAGATTAATGGAACAAGCATGAACAAAACCAAATGAAACTCTACGTATGTTTTTGATGAGGGGACAATAGTCGAACATGGTTAACAGGTCAAAAATAATGTGTTCTTTATGTACCAACATTTACTGTGGCATATGTATATCATCTGCCACTGATCATAAACCAGTAGTACAGTTTTTGTAAAAATAACTATCTCCGTTCCTTGTCTTGCGAACTATATTGACTGTTGTGATCTTGACTATTGACGTTACTGAGTTTTGCTTGGGCGATGATGATGATTCAGTGTCTGTGTATTTCTATCATCAACAGTGGCAGTTTTCATGGAAACCACCTTCTGCCTTTATGCTTCTATTCAGACATATTTCTATTCATGTTCCAATTATTTCTTGCGTGGATTGGTGAGATGGTACCTGAGCTAAATATTGTGATAGTTTTACATGAATTCAGTGACAGATTGTGGAACAAAGTTGAAGAAAAGTACAAAAATACTGGAAGTAGCGGTGACTTCTATACCAGAATACTGCTCCCTGTGTCATCAACACCAAAAATTGTTGCACAAGGACGGGATTTATGAAGTATATGCTGGCTATGTTTTTGTGAAATGAGAGGTCTATTTTGCTTTATGCACTTTAGGCCAATTCTCTAATCTCCTGAGCAACATTTAGGGAGAAATAATGTCTTTTTTATTGGAAACCTACAGAATACATGAATGCAATGCTAAAATTGAGGCAGATCATTGCTTTGATCATATTGTAGCATACAGCCATTGTGTCCTTGGGCAAGACACGTCACTGGCCTGTTCCCCAGTGCCTTACACGTGTGTGTTACAGTGTGGGACAACACTATGGCTCTACTATGGATTCCAACACATTCAAGTGGAATGTACTGTCTCCCCACCAAATAAGCTAAAATAATTGTAATAACGTTTGAGAGAAGACAACTAGAATCTGCAAAATGAATCAAAGAATCCCATGCATTTTAGAACATGTTTGTAGTGTGCTAAACTACAGAATTAGCTGCCTTTACACAGAATAAAACTTCCTGGAGACACAGGAACATTTACTTTCATGTAATCTGCAGACATTATATTCGCTGTATAATTGTGGCCTGCCCTTTTGATTGATCTGTGTGTACTTGTTTTGTTGTTACTAATAAGACGTCTGTTATGATGTTGGGTTTTGTGAGTTTTTATGTGTTCTAGTAACCTGACCCTTGCTGCCTGCTCTTATATTGATTACATTGATTAGTTGGTTTAAGATGACTGTATGAGAGACAGTATTTATCTACCAAAAAACTGCAGGGTTTAGTGATCTTTTAATTGATATAGCTAACCAAGTATAATTTGAAGCTACCATTTGCAATTTTATTAGATTTTTGTGTGAGTGAGTAGATGGCAGATGTAAAAAACCTGTTCGCCCCTCTACCCTCACCTGTCCTCTCTGGTCTTCTTCTGTCACTTTCAGACAACAGTAACACAGATAGCATCTAGTGGAGAAGTGTGAGAATACAACTGGGCCGGGTTCGCCAATCTAATTACAAATGGTAGCTTTAATCACACTTCAGTTTTTAAGTTTTTCATTTTGCTTGACCCAAGCCTAGAATAAATGGAGAAGAGGTGCAAAGCGAGGGCATCTGGAGTAAAATTTATTACGGCTGAGAATAACTGCCTCGAAATAAAATATGTTTAAACTGCCAAACATTAGGTTATTAGGCAGGCACTGTTGTCTATCCATCCCCTCGGCAATCTGTGACTGAAAAACTGCAAACAGTTACAAATTGTGAAACCTGTTTATTTTGCCCCTAAGTCAGTAAAGATAGAATACAAAATGTGTGCATGGCTTCCTAGTGTATGCAGCTGCTATCTTTAACCCATCGCATTTTAATTTTTTTTCTATTTTAGGTAAAAGTACCTCGTGACCCAGCACAAGATGCAGGCTCTATTGTGATTCAGCCAGTGAATCTAAATAGTCCAAAGACATGTATACATGTATCCTATTGTACGTTGGTGGCTGTTCCCATTGTCATGTGCTGTCTGCTGTTGTGTCTCTAGATATCAGACAGCCTCTGCCACTTGGGACGACATTACCCATACAGAAGCGTGAGTCACCTTTAATTTACTATGAGGAATAAGCTTTGTACATGTGTCTGTCGGAGGGGCTGTCCTTTACATGCTGCAGTGGTGCTAGTGAAGCTTAATCATGTTTGTGTAAGAGATGTTTTATACTAGAGATGTCCAGGTCCACAGATGGATGTAATTCAGTGATTTCACAGAAGACTGCTTTGGTCCAGAAAAGTCCAGTCCAGTCTTACAGATGTTGCATCATTTAATTACTGAAAGTTGTCCCTTGATACCCCCACATAAGAGCTGCAAATACACCTACATATCTACAATTACAGTATAAGAGCAACAAAGTCAAAAATGTAGTCATGACTCACAAACACATTTGAAGCATCTTTTGATGATGCCAAAATTGTGTAAAATATAAATATATTAAAATATATAAATATATAAAAATGTATATATAGTAAATGTAATTTACAATATACCTAAGGCTGCTTAAAGGTGACTTGTATAAAACTGTATTTACCTGTTTCCTCTAAAGAGCCTCCACAGTATTTAAGTCGCTCTAGGGTATAGCTGTAGCAGTGGCTCTGTGCACAACAGCTCCCTTCAAAACACTGTTGGCGTCACTAATTCCTGTACAATTGTATCTCTATGTGGTTTTTATCAAGTCACGCTTAAATTAATAAATATTTAAAGATCAGACAGTGGACAGAGAGCTGTGGGAGGATGTCACTGACGACATGTTGAACACTTCCCTGGAGGAATTCTGTGTCACAAATGTAGTAATCTAGGTATAAAAACAGTTGGATACTCTTAACTTAATTTTAATAGGTTGCTTATTTTATATTTTATGCTTTTAATAAAAGTTAGCATTAGCATTGTGACACTGTGAGCTAGCTAGTGTGCAGCTGTGTGTCAGCAGCTGTCTGCCTCCCATCACTACTAAGAGGGAAATTGGCTGCAGTGCAAACACTATCACAATATATATTTCATATAATCCCACATATGTTTATGTATATATTTCATATAATCCCACATATGTATATGTATAGTGAGCCAATCAGTCCAAGACCAACAAATATTCCTTGTATTAGTGATGTTTACAGACATTTATCGGACATGTTCCATCCTTTCACAATCCGGACTAAGGCCATTTTTACAATGTGTTATATTTCCTATGTGCCTGATACTTGAAGGCTTTAACCAGCACGTTTGAGTACGTTGTGTTCAAAAATAATTCTGGCGCATTTCTTTGGATCTGATTATGATGGACTATCTTTACAGTGTATGGGGCATCTTTACTGTTTTTCCTCGCTTTGCATTGCTTCTTCACAGTGTTCATACTAAATGTAAGGTGTTCTGTGTTTAGACACTTCTGCCATTGGTCCGTT
The DNA here is from genome assembly GCF_009829125.3 of Periophthalmus magnuspinnatus. NCBI lineage: Eukaryota > Metazoa > Chordata > Actinopteri > Gobiiformes > Gobiidae > Periophthalmus > Periophthalmus magnuspinnatus. Next base: position 4,512,382 of record NC_047132.1, read on the forward strand.
TTGAACATGTGCTAAACTCTACATAAGCTTTTGGGTGTGCTTTACTAACCCTGGTAACATAATGTACAGCACAGTTCTAACAGGTTTGACTTGTATGGAGGAGTTTTATATACATTTTAAAGATACACTATGCAACTGTTTAGATGGAGGGTACAAAACCTGCTTGTCTCTATGGAGATGTTATTGCTTTATCTGGGATGTTTCACAGTATGGCATTAACTGTATCCGTCTTGCATTTATTGAATTACAAAAAAAATCGTATTGTGAGCAGGATCGCTTCTCCACAGATATGACCTGTAACTTTGTCCCACCTGCTAGTTTCCATGGAGATAAGTTTAATGCCTTGCTGGAACATTCTAGACAAACCAATGGCATCACCATGGAGATAACCCTCCACTGGAAAAGTTGTCTAGTGCACTTTTAATTCAAAGTGAAACTCATATTGAACAAATACAGTTTAGACTCTGTATTTATGTTTAAAATCTGGTCTTTGAGTTTCACTTTTGAATTCAACCACTGCAATAATTTGACTTTTCAGCAATATGAGATGAATTTGTACATTGAAGGTGAAAGATGCACCAATCCTGCAGGAATCCTGATGTTTATACCGATACAAATACCAAAATTGTTGAAATTTCAGTGACTACAACAACTGATATCTAGTCCAGTTATGTGAATGGACCCTGTATCAGGATTGGTTCATCTGTTCCATAGGTTGAATTACATCTGTTTAACTTTCTTTGTTTTCCTTTCTTTCCTTTTGTCATTACATCATTACCTCTGCCATACTTTCTCAATCTGCTGCGGCTGTATCCCAATCCTGTCCTTTTCCCTCTACTGCTCTGTCCTGTCCTATGTCCTCTGTCCTGTCCTTTACCCTCTGTCCCACACGCAGGTATAAGAAGACCCAGGAAACGCTCTCACAGGCGGGACAGAAGACCACTGCAGCGCTGTCTACAATGGGGACAGCCATTAGGAAGGGGCTCGGAGACATGAGGTATGAGACAAGAGAACCGTAAGAAACTGTAACACCCTCATTCTAGAAACACAGATGGGATGGGACGGTTAAACTTTTGAACTGAACTTGAATCCGGTGAACCTATGTTATGTGAACTAACGTGGACACATTTTGCATATTTGTTCCATTGAAATGTTGCAAAAATCACCAAAGTTTAAAAATATTACTGGCCATGAAAGAACCAGAATCACAGAGCACATCAGACAACCATCCAGTTTTGGGCTCGTCCAATTGTAGCATGTGTTTCTCAAATGCAGAAAATGTCTTGTCTCAAACATTCTGTACAAAATGTATAACTTCTTTTGCCTCATATTTGCTTGTTGATTCCCAGTCGTCTCTGATTGGTAAATCCTTCATGTGGAATTTGTGGAGGCAGGATATGATTTATGGTTGTAAAGTATTGCAAAAGCGTGTGGTTTTGGCTGGCCAGGCAAACAACATTTAAGGACAACATGGTAGGAAGAATATGCAAAAAACACATTACTGTAATTGTTGCCTGCAAGTTACATGAGCTAGCCACTATGACAAAAACTAGCAGAATTGAGAGAAACCAGGTGTCAGAATGCTTTAGGTATGTGTTCAAAACAATGGTGCATGTAGGATACAACTATTCTTATGTAAACATCAAGATAAACAATATTTTTTATATTTATAATATTTGTTTGTGTTTCATACTGAATATACCAGTCTCACACTAACAGTTTACAGGTGTATTTGTGTGTGGCAAAGTGTCTGTACTTTGGCTATGCTAACATGACTGCTGCTGCTGCTGCTTTTGGCTCATGTGCTTCTCTCTCTCCTTTAATCGCTGCCTTGGTTTGATCTGCAGAGCGCTTCCCTTCTCTAACTCCTTTAGGTAAGATGCTCACCTGGGCTCACCGATAAGAGTGCACTCACACCAGAAATAAGCTATATTTTTTCCATACAGTTGGAGCTGAGCAGTTGACTGAATGATCATTATTGAAATAGTCAGTGATAATGGTCATTGATCAGCTTGAGTTTGTGTAATGGAGAGGTCTGCAGTCAGTCCTGTCGGTAAAAACATTTGGTTTGGAGCAGATGGACTCCGTAGGGGTGAGGGGTCAAGTCATTTATATTGAAAGTTTTTTTTATTTCAAGATTCTTCCCATTTTTAAAGACTGAATTATTCTATAAACATTTGCCAAAAACAAAATGTAAAAGTATAATCAGGATTAATTAATACAATACATTTAAAAATAAAATCATTATTTATCAATATGACAATAATTCGCTCTACATACAATATACTCTAGTTTTCATATTCTGGCCTTAACCAAAACCAGTTTGGTTAAACCATGTATAGGTTTCTGAAGTTTTGTTCAACACATTTTATTATTTATTATTAATATTCTCTTGGTATAAACTATCCTATCCCTGTCAGCTGTGTGCTTTTTCTACTTAACAGCTATTTTAAAAAATGATCTAGATTTTTCACAGAAATCATGTTTTTACCAGCCTGTATCAGCCTAGTTTTATGATGTATAGTCTTGCCTCTTGAGTTGCTGTTTCATACAATTTTAAAATATGAAATTATAATCTAAACATGACTCATGTTGTGGCTATCTGGTGTGAAGGCACTCTTATCACAACAGTTTGTGCCCAGTTACAATAGATTTCCACTTGGTGATTTTAGATAATACATTTTATATTGTATTTTAAGTGATGATGTCTCTTCCGGGTCCAAACAACAACATGAGACAATTACATTTCAAGAGCATATGTTTCACCACATACTGTATCAGATATGTAAATAATGTAGTAATAATCCATCATAACATAGGATCACTCAATGTTAGGCTAAGATAGCTTTGCGGCGACCTTTTTGAACACAAGGTGTGCTGTTGCCAAAAAAGTTAATTGTAGCATGTTCATTGTTCATTCAATCAGATGGACGAAGACGTGAGATCGCACTTAACAACCCTGTAGTATTTTATGTTGGGGAAATTACACCTGCTATACACTATTCAGTATTCAGTAACTTCTATAATCATTATAATTATTACAGAAGTTTAAAATGGTAGACTTTTATGACCCTGTCACTGATTGGCTCTTTGCTTTTTTGCATTTAACACGTGCACCTCTTTCTCTGTCTCTTTAACGCTTCCAAAGTAGCAACTATTCCATCCGCCACTCCATAAGTATGCCGGCCATGAGGTAAAGTATGTCCACTCTCAATGTCTGTTCAGCTAATGCATGGGACGTCCTGTGTGTGGACTGTAGATGTGTAAACATATGGATGTTACCGTTTAGTATCAGTATTGGTGCATGTTGTTATTATACATGTGCAGTTTGTCTGTGAGAATTTAAATGAGTCTTTGTCTTGCAGAAACTCAGCCACTTTCAAGTCCTTTGAAGACAAAATGGGGAACCTGAAGGTAAATTTACCAAATTACAAAAAAATACCAACACTGTTTCATTATCCTCAGAGTAGTACAGTCTTTCAAAGTTTGTAAATAAAGTCTAAATTCTGCACTGGAGGAAACTGGAGGTAAAAGTGATATCAGTACCTGGCTCAAAGACACACGATTGTATTTTACATAATTTGATTATACACATTCTTGGATTTTGAGGTTTTGCTGGACAAATACTTAAAGAAATGCTGACCTCTCCCGCAATAGTTTTTCCTTTTATCTATATATTACATACATAACCACAAATTATGCTTTTTGTGAAACTCAGATATAAATGTTAGGCAACTATTTTTCTCCAGTTTTAAAATGTCAGTTATTTGAAATTAATAACATTTAGATATGATATCACTTAACTGTAGAAATGTGTCATGGTCTACTTCTATTTGCTTCTACTCCATTCCAGAATTAAATGTTTGGTTTACGGCACTAACATTCTTGCTATAACCTCTCCATTGAGATAAGCAGGTGGCAGAATGTGTAATAGTTTTTTGCATTTCAATGCAAGTCAGTAGCATGATCTTTTCTGATGGAACCTCAGGTTATTAATGCAGTGGCTCTTTCAGAGGACCACCACATCTAAACCAGGTCTATAACAGGACTATTCCAGGTCTAATATTTTGACATATGATCATTTCTACCTCCTCTCTCATAGTACAAAGTTGTCGGCACCAAGGGCAACGGTGAGGCCACGAGCGAGACTGAGACCACTCCCACTCAGGAAAACCCTCCCTTCTGAACTCCCCCCGCGCGGACGATACTGTTCTCACCTCTGACCTCCGACCTCTCACCTCCTCCTCTCTTCGCTTTAACCGCGCCCCCCACCGACGCTACGCTGTGTACGCACCAACTGGGGGCACTGTCTGTGAGGGCGTCCGCTCAAGATGCTGTTCGACAACACACTCTGACCCTGCCTTTAGTCAATCCTCTGGCCTGGTTCTACATCTCTGCTCAGTGAATACATAGGCATTATCTTACTTTATCAAATCATAGAGTGATTTGGGGGAATTTGAGAATGACAACAGCCAGTTAGCATCAAAGCTGTAAAGATGTGATTTATAGTGGATCCCAATGGACAAAAATTGATCAAACTAATATATTTTTTCCATTTTGAATTTTTCAAAATGTTAACTTTACTTGACAACTAAACATTTACAAAAAGTAGAATAGGTCAAGTGCACACGACAGGTTAGGTTTTGTTTTTTTTTTAGTTAAGTTTATCATATCACCAAGGGCAGCACTTTTATTGTGTTAAATGAAGGTTTAAACTGCCAGAAAAAAAGAAAAAGAAAAAAAAGAATTAAATAGAATTTAGCTCAATTTTGATGTATACAATGTTGAATGTAAGTTCACTGCAAAAAAAAAAAAAAGTTATTGTTTATTATCTTTAGTCCAATTGAATCCACTATAAAGCTCTCTACGGAACATTTCTCATTTGATTTTTGCATCTAATTGTCTATGCTATCCACACTGTGAACACTACTGTCCCTCTCATATATTATGTACTCCTTGTCATGGGCCTACTACTACAATACTAGCATGTACATATAACATCTCAGCTATACCAACCACAAACTACTCAGAAACCCAAACCTGGTTGTAAAGAAATCCCTGAGAAACCATTTTGTATTATAAACTATTTTACACTGCTTTGCATAATGTTTTTACATAACTTTTATCAATATGTACAAATATAAAGATGCTATATTGGCACCATTGCTGTGGACGAGGTCGCTGGGTTAGGATAGCAACATTAAAGCTACACTTGAGGACATGTTTTTGCTTAATTATATAGTACTGTGCACGAATAAATTAAAAAAAATAATATAGGACAGTACATGTGCAAAGATAAATGCATTTTGAATTCATCCTGATTACAGATTCAAATGTGAAAATTCAGTCTTCGTTCTTGCCTAATGCTTACAGAATTATTCAGAGTTTTTGGAAAAAATTGATGAATCTCAAATAAAGTAAAAGCAGTGGAAAAAAATAAAAATAAAATTACACATTTGTAATACCAAAATTAAATGTCACAAGATTAAAAAAAATAAAAAACATAATTTGCAAAAATGTTGTGAAATTGAAATTCGAAGCACTCGTTAGCTATTGACCTCTGCTAAGGCACTGACCCCATCTCGCAATGGCTCAGAATATATTGTGCTCAGACCCATTTTAAACTTGGGCGATCTTGTATTTAAGGGATAATTGCTTTTGTAAAAGATGCACAGTACTGTATAGTCAAATGCAAAGTTGAGTTGTAGCCATTTTTGTTCTCATTTGAGCCTTCTTACAAATTAAAATGTAACTGATTTAATTAGACCAACAATTTTGATTTAAAGCACTTCTAAAGGTAATTTTCTTTTCTTTTTCCTTTTTTAATGTTAGATATTGCTGTTTGCTGTGCATACTACCTGAATGTCAACGCATCTCTACGACAGGCCTTACTTAAAATATTTTACAAATTGTAATTTTGATTTTGGCTGATACATTTTGTTTCTCATTATTTTGTACAGTTACAAAGGGAGCTTGGTTAAAAAGGCCATTTTTGGAGGGTCAAAATCTAAGACGTTTGC